>NW_028292570.1:8058307-8245807 GCF_029948245.1 Actinia tenebrosa
CCTGTGCTCAGCTCAATCGATGCCCTTGAAGGAGCACTTCAAATGGGCGGATTGGCAAACAGATTGCAGTTCGTAAAGCGATTTTTTTTCTATGGGAATATCTGCCATAAATAATTTGTTTGCATTCTCTTCTCTTTACATCCAAATACCAGGTATCCCCACTACTTAGCTCTTCACAAAGTTTTACTTAAAATGGAATATTTTTTCTACGAAAGTCTTTGTTTTAAAATCGACGTCTGGAGAGAAAATCGATACAAAAGTTTTAAAAAATTTAAATAATTCAAAATTTGACTACATTTTTTATAGGTCTCTATGGTAGAAATGGTATTATGCCTGCGAAGATTGCATTCAAAGAAGGTAAGGACCACAAAAAAAAATATCCGTTTAAAAAATATTCGAAGTAAATTTCAACTTGAAGTTTAGAAATGGGTCATATGAGGTTTTTTAGGAGGGGAGGGGTGGCGTTGGGTAGTCTAACAAAGTCCAAATACTAATTGTATGAAACATAATCACCTAATTAAAGGTTGGGGAGAAAATAAGGTGAACAATGTAATGGTATTACACTCATCTTTCCGTTTGGGAGGGAGGTAGAAGGTGGAATGGGGAAAAGGCGGAGAGGACAAGAGGAATTTGTAAGTGAGACGGAGTGAAGGGATGGGAGGCGGGGTTGTTAAAGGTGAAGGGGGCAGGGGGGGGACGTCGGGGTATCCCTTCGTTTAAAAAATTCTTGGACTCGCATCACGTGTGGAGTTAAGTTGGTTAGATTTTCCCTCCAGTTTTCCTCCTGTATATCAGTTAGACTGTGCCCTGACTTAGACCAGCCCAGAGTTTTGTGTTTCACAGGGTTTGATCGATGAGTTAGGATGTGCCCTGAACTTGATCATCCCAGAGGTTGTTTCAAGGGTTTGACTGTGGTTCGGGTGTGCCCTGATTAGATCAGCCCAGAGGTTGGTTTCAAGGGTTTCAATATCTGTGAGTTAGCCGTGCCCTGACTTAAGTCAGCCAGAGGTTGTTCAGGTTTCAATCTGGAGTTAGCCATGCCCTGACTTATATCAGCCCAAGGTTGATTTTCGGTTCAATCTGTGAGTACATGCCATGCACTGACTTAGATCCCCAGAGGCTGGTTCACAGGTCAATCTGTGGTTATCCTGCCCTGCTTAGATCATCCCGAGGTGTTTCAGTTTCATCTTTGAGTTAGAGCCATGTGCACTTGACTTTATATCATCCCAAGGCTGTTTCAAGTGTTCAATCTGTGAGTTAAGCCCTGCCCTGACTTAGATCAGCCCAGATGTTGTTTTCAGGTTCACTCGTTGAGTTGTAGCTGTGCCGCTGACTTAGATCATCCCAGAGGTTGTTTCTCAGGGTTTAGCTGTGCCCTGACTTAGATCAGCCCAGAGGTTGTTTCAGCAGGGTTCAATCCTGTGAGTTGCCATGCCGACTTAGATCAGCAGCCCAGAGGTTGTTTTTCAGGGTTCATCTGTGAGTTAGCCATTGCAACTGACTTAGATCAGCCCAGATGTTGGTTTAAGGGTTTGATCTGTGAGTTAGCCATCCCTGACTTAGATCAGCCCGAGGTTGTTTCATGTTCAATCTGTGTGTTAGAGCTGACTGATTAGAGCATAAAGGGTTATTTTAATCTACTGTAGGAAACCTCTACATTCTCACGTGAGTCCATGAATCAAACCTGTGACTCCAGAAAAAAAAAAAAAAAGAAGAGATGTGAGTGTACTAGTACTGCTCCTGATAACTTAGAATACACACTTGTTAAGGAGTGGCTATCTATATCATTATCATGAAGCTTTCAGAGGCGGGGGGTATCTACATTGACAAAATTATTAGACTTTTATTGAGAATCAAACATTTGTTTTTGACGAAATAAAAAAGGACCGTACCTTGAGCTGCTAGTTTTTGTTTTGTAGAGTATGCAAGGACTTGGGACAATTTTATGAATAAGCCTACGTTGCTATGGTTTATGCCCCATCTTGGCTTGGACATAGAGACAGGAATGGAACTGCTTTGTCTCGTTGGTATGATGATATCTCTTCTGGCCTTTTCAATGGATTCCTGGAGAGATTCCGTATCATTTTTCATGCTGTGGTTTCTCTATTACTCTGTCTATCAGGTAGTAATAATAAAATGGAATGGGATAAATGGGTTATTAATGGGATGGGAGAATTGAAAGAAAATAAATATGGGAATAGCCCACTTCCGAGATATGCTTTGCTTGTCACACACAAAGGTTTCAGTATGAGGCTACATGCCAAATGCTCAGTCATTCGTGACAGGCGGTAAGAATAAATTTAATTTAGCACGTAACCTCATACTTGTGCGTGACAAAGCGAAGCATATCTCGGAAGTAGGCTATTGATTGGTCAGATAGAAAAAATGAGATGGAATTTTTTTCCTTTTTGCTATCAGGTTATGATGGTAAAATGGGATGGGATAATTGAGTTAATGGGATGAGAGAAAAAAAGGAAAAAGTATGTGAATGATTGGTCTAATGAAAATAAAGACTAGGAATGTTTTTACCTTTTTGCTATCAAGTTATAATCATTGTTAAAATGGGATGGGAAATTTAGCTAATGGGATGAGAGAAGTGAAAGAAAATAAATATTGGAATTGATTGTTCAGACGGAAAAAAAGATTTGGATTTTTATTTTCATATTGCTTTTAGGTTATAATGTTAAATTGTAATGGGAGATTGTGTTAATGGGATAGGAGACAGGGGAGGATTCAGGATTTTGTTCAGGGAGGGGTGCTACGCAGCAAGTTAAATGGAAGGAGTGAAAGAAAAAAGTATACACAAATTGATTGGTCTAATGAAAATAAGAGTAGAATTTTTTTCTATTTTGCTATCAATTTATAATTATGGTAAAATGTGATGGAAAATTTAGTTAATGGGATGGGAGACAGGGGCGGATCCAGGATATTTTTCAGGGAGGGGTGATTCACAGAAAGTTAACCCAGGGAGAGGTGCAGACTTAGAATCAAAGGGAAAAAACAGTATTGGTTGTCCTCAAAGTAATGACACAAAGTTGAAACAGGGAGGGGTGTGCATCCCCTGCACTCCTCCCCTGGATCGCCGCTGGGAGAAGTGAAAGAAAAAAAAGGAATGATGGTAATTGATTGGTCAGATGAAAGTAAATAGCATGGATTTTTTTTCTATTTAGCCATCAGGTTATAATCATGGTAAAATGTGATGGGAAATTGTGTTATTGCAATAGGAGAAGTGAAAGAAAAGAAAGAGTTTGATTGAACAGTTACAGTGAGGACACTCTAACCATGAACGCTTTGTGCTTTTTTACTACTTTTTTTAACATGCATCCCTTGAGTGAATCATTTAGAAATAAGTTATCTTTTGATCACATGGCATATTTGAGTTCAATCCTACTTTTTTAGAGGGTTTGAAGCAGTAAAAAGCTCAGAAAATAAAAATCTGAATAAAGTCAAGTGTTCATGGTTCAAATGTCTTCACTGTAAAAAAGAAATGGTGAGGAAATTAAAGAATGTTTAAGGGATATTTCGTAATACTTTTTAAATCTGTAATACCTTTTATACTCATTTATTTCATTGACCATCCAGGTTGGACAAACATTTTTGTGGTTTCAATGGTGAGATTTAGAATTTTTCTTTATATTCCAATTTTCTGATTTTATTTCTACGATTCTTCATTAATACTAAATGTTCAAAGAATAATTCTTTTTCCTTCTCTCTAGGGATATTTTATTGATGGAAGTAGGATTTTTAACTGTATTAGTTGCTCCTTTTGGTCATGTTCCCTCAAGGTACACTTAAAATGTGACTTCTAAATGCTTTGAAATTGGTTTTCAGTGAGAATTAATCCCCAAGGCAGATTTGGGTGGCATGGGTCGTGTAGTGGTTTACAGCTCGCCTCCACTGTGGTCCTTGTTCAAGCCCCTGCTCAGACTAGGTCATATGTGAGTTGAGTTTGTTTGATGTGTTGTTCTCTCCCTTGCCACGAGGGTTTTTCTCCAGGTTCTCTGGTTTTCCTCCCTCCATAAAAATCAACATGAGAGTTGAGTTTGTTTGATGTGTTGTTCTCTCCCTTGCCACGAGGGTTTTTTCTCCAGGTTCTCTGGTTTTCCTCCCTCCATATAAATCAACATGAGAGTCGAGTTTGTTTGATGTGTTGTTCTCTCTCTTGCCACGAGGGTTTTTCTCCAGGTTCTCTGGTTTATCTCCCTCCATAAAAATCGACATGAGAGTTGAGTGTTGTATATTGTAAATATATAATGTAGGGGTAGTGCGTGTGGAGTGAACCTTATGGAAGAGCCCCGTACAGGGAGTGGTAGTTGTATAATATAATATATCAAAATTTACTTCCACCATTCATTTGATAAATTGAAAAGGTACCAACTGATTATTTTTGACTGAAAAGACCCTGAAACAACCTCTGGGCTGAACTAAGTCAGGGCACATCTAACTCACAGAAAAAACCCTGAAACAACCTCTGGGCTGAACTAAGTCAGGGCACATCTAACTCACAGAAAAAACCCTGAAACAACCTCTGGGCTGATCTAAGTAAGGGCATGGCTAACTCACAGATAGAACCCTGAAACAACCTCTGGGCTTAACTAAGTCAGGGCACATCTAACTCACAAAAAAAACCTGAAACAACCTCTGGGCTGATCTAAGTAAGGGCATGGCTAACTCACAGATAGAACCCTGAAACAACCTCTGGGCTGAACTAAGTCAGGGCACATCTAACTCACAGAAAAATCCCTGGAACAACCTCTGGGCTGATATAAGTCAGGGCATGGCTAACTCACAGATCGAACCCTGAAACAACCTCTGGGCTGATCTAAGTCAGGGCATGGCTAACTCACAGATCGAACCCTGGAACAACCTTTGGGCTGAACTAAGTCAGGGCATGGCTAACTCACAGATCAAACCCTGAAACAACCTCTGGGCTGATCTAAGTCAGGGCATGGCTAACTCACAGATCAAACCCTGAAACAACCTCTGGGCTGACATGAAAAGAGTATCTTGATATTAGTAAGTTGTTTTTAATAGATGATTATTCCTTATTCACTTCAGACCGAGGAGGAGAAGAAGAAGATAGTGATGATGGGGATGAAGAATTTGAAGAAGGTAAACTGTACACACACAAGACGTTAAGTTAATTAATATGAATCAATACTGCAGTTTCAAGCTCGCAGTTGCTCAGAGGTAGCCTCGACTTTGTACAGAATATTTACATTTTTATTTTTATATGTTTTATAGATGAACTAGAAAGTGATGAAGATGAAATAAATGAAGATGAAGTGGAGTACATCGAGAACTTAGCAAAGAAGGTACAGTAAGCAAGGAAAATAAATTTTGTAGGACTAAGAGTCTGAGAAACTTTATGATGCAGTTACACCACAATAATACGCAAAACCTTCTAATAGATGTCTCTTTAGCTTAGGAAATAGAGGATATTACATGGGCGCGCGGAGATACGAATTTTATCTTCGAGTGTTCGATTGATATTTCAATTGAGTGAGATATCTAAATTGAACACGAGAAGATAAAATTCATATCTCCAAGCGGCCATGTAATGTTCTGTTTATTACATAGATATCGATGAAACTTAAATAAAACAAAAGCTCAAAAATTCTTTATTAAAATACGTTACTATGTCAACAGTGATATCTTCACATGTGAAAGATATGGTATCTTCCACTGGTGAAAGATATCAAGTTTTTGACACTAGAGAAAACCTGGTATTTCATCGATATCTATATAATAATAATGTTTCCCATTTCAGGTCACATAAAAAAATATTCCCTAGAGTGTCATATAGTATCATTTCTTTGTTTAATGGTTGCACATGAGAAAACACATGAATATGGATACAACTCAAACAAAGAATCTTATTCTCAAGACCACGTGTCATTTCCTAGAGTATCATTTCTTTGTTTAACAGTTGCACATGAGAAGACACATGAATATGGATACAACTCAAATAAAGAATCTTATTCTCAAGACCACGTGTCATTCCCTAGAGTATAATTTCTTTGTTTAACGGTTGTACATGAGAACACACATGAATATGAATACAACTCAAACAAAGAATCTTATTCTCAAGACCACGTGTCATTCCCTAGAGTATCATTTCTTTGTTTAACAGTTGCACATGAGAAGACACATGAATATGGATACAACTCTAACAAAGAGTCTTATTCTCAAGACCACGTGTCATTCCCTAGAGTATCATTTCTTTGTTTAACGGTTGCACATGAGAAGACACATGAATATGGATACAACTCAAACAAAGAATCTTATTCTCAAGACCACGTGTCATTCCCTAGAGTATCATTCCTTTGTTTAACGCTTGTACATGAGAAGACACATGAATATGGATACAACTCAAACAAAGAATCTTATTCTCAAGACCACGTGTCATTCCCCTTTGTTTAACGGTTGCACATGAGAAGACACATGAATATGGATACAACTCAAACAAAGAATCTTATTCTCAAGAGAATGACACGTAGTCTGGAATGGGAAAACGATGCACACAAGATGAAGGCGTCCATTCCACACAGAATTAAGAGTCGCTTTATTTTAATTGGCTGACAGCAGAGGTTTGCAGTTTTGGAATCAGAAAATCTTTCACTACTGTTATTCCGTCACTTCTTGAGTGATTTGTGGTGGTCTTTCGTTAATGTGTTGAAATTGAGGTTTGTTTTGGTATTATTCGAAGGAAACAACCCCTTCTTGTCAAACGAAAGACCTTGTGTAACGCTACCCGGGGGGTTAGAATATTTCATTGGCGTCACGGGACATGTGATGTTTGCGTTACAGCGTGACGCCATATTTGGTCAAGGCTTGTCATTCAGTCATTATTTGTTTCACTGTGATCCTTTCATTTTGATTTGTTTTCTCTTGATTTGTCTAGGAAATCGCACGATCTCGAGTACAATTCGGAATTTATAGGAACGAGTGATGTTTTGAAAGTTCTGAAAATTGGACGAGCTTTTAGGCGAGTTCAATTTGAGAACTTTCAAAACATCACGAGTTTCTATAAATTCCGAATTGTACGAGAAGATTGTGCGATTTTTCGTTTATAATACACTCAACAAAATTACGCAACTTAATTGGGACTCTTCAGAGTACAATTTGGGATTTAATTGTACTCCTCTTGTCCAATCAGAATCGAATAATTTTGTAGAGTGTATTATAAATTGTATTATAGCACAGGAAAAAAATGATTAAATGCAATTTTGATTTTTCGTTGATGTAGGCATCTGACCACCTTGCCGATGAAGATGAGGATGACGATGAAGAAGAGACACCCCTCGAAGGATACACAAAAGCAATAGATGAAGAAAGCATGGATGAATATATGGCATTTAAATCAACCCTATTAGGTAAAACTGCAATGCATGATGGGAAGACTTGGGATCAGGGCAGAACAAGACATTGCCTAGGGAAGGACACCCCTTCTACAACTTGTCTCCCAATGATCATTTATTTATTATAATTATTTCATTATTCTTAATAGAGTACAAACACTAAAAGTGTGCAACACTTTGCACTATTTAGAAGTAAATTGTACTAATTAAACAATAGAAAACAATAGGATTAGCATAATCTATCAGTATTTAGTGGTATTTATGTTACACACTTATAGTGTTTGTACTCTATCTCATTTATTTATTATTATTTATTGCCTCTCACCATTATAATCAATTTTATTAAACTCATTAATAATTCACGAGGAAAACACAACAAATCACGACTGTGAAGAGTTCTGTAAATCTGATACAAAACTGTGTTCATTTGCATAAACTTTAAGTTGGATTTTCTTGGCCAAATTCACTTTAATTTTGAAAATTTTAGCGAAACACAAAGGAACTAACCTAGACGTTTGATAAGTTATATACAGTATTCGTGTCCGTGTTGTATCAGATATACAATCACTCGGCTACGCCTCTGCTATATATGTATACTGTATATATTACTTGTGACCCAAGTTGCATGATTCGAAAATAATTTTATATCATGTGAATGATTTTCTCCATTTCATTGAAGCGCTTCAGTCACGTGACCCCCAATGGTATGCTGCCATGATGAATGCGCTGACCAAGGAACAAAATAACGAACTTCAGCAAGTGTTTATGATCGCTGATCAAAGAACTGCAGCAGCAGGTAAAATATGTCTAGCTTTTTTTACATACACATGAATGTAAGATAGACTTGAGTGTAAGATATATTGAATGTTACAAAGTGGCCGAACCTCTGTTAAGTGGTCACCCTTGGGAATGGGAATGTGTTAATTAGATCTTGAATAGAGGTTGGTTGCTAGATTAGGTATTAGTGGGGGAGGATGGAGGGTTCTCTCCTTGGAACGTTGATAACTGGCTGCTTCATAAGGCCCTTACAAGCAGTCCAAACATTTGACCCAACATTTATTTAACATTTTTTGGGTCAAATATTGTGACTGTTTTATCATGGTTTCCCAACAATTTTGGGTTAAAATGTTGGCTAAAAATGCTGGTTCAAATGCTGGGACCGTTTGTCAGGGCCTATAAAATTAGATACAAAAAACATGTATTTGAAACTTTTACAACTTGCTGCTTAATAGACTATTAGAAGTTGGCTTAAATTAATGAAAAAAATCCTTTTAAGTAGAGTGCATACCATATATCCGTGAACAACTTTGTAAGAAATTGCACAAATTTGTACAAATTTGCTAAACTTTGCACTAATTAGTACATTTTTCTTAGTTAACTTTTCACGGATGTATGGTATGCACTCTAAGACTTTAAGAGACTTGACAACTGGCTGCGGAGGTCGGCTGCATAAAAGTGGTGTTACCCGGGCCAACTTGCAACGTCGATTTTTCGCGCAACGCTGCTGCACGAAAAATCGTTGAGGTGTAACATAGCGCCGAGGACGATTTTTCGCGCAATATTTTACTCTGCAGCACGTTGCAAGTTTTTGATCTGGCTTCAAAAACTTGCAACGCAAGATGACGAATTTTCAGCAAATCCATGTGTGTAACATGTACATCGCCGATTTGACGCGCAACAAAATGGCGCCGACTGTAGAAGAAGTAAGTTGAAACAGTACAGCAACTGCAACAATTGTCTAAACCTAATGAAACGGATAAGATAAAACTTTTGTAGTTGATAAAAAATGATAAAAGCAAGAAAAGAAGAAGAAAGATAGCCGTGAGTGAGTTGGCAGCGCGTGGACTGATTCTAAAGTGAATGTTGCGCGAAAAGTTGTTCCCGTGTAACATGTCGCAAAAAATCGACAAACAAATGGCGCAATAGCGTTGCACGAAAAATCGGCGTTGCAAGTTGTCCCGTGTAACACCACCTTAAAAGGTACTTACGCCTCCGTAATACCTTTGTTTTTAATGTTTTTCAGAGTCGAAGCGTATTGAAGCACAAGGAGGATTCACTTTCCAGAACGTATCAGTCCCATCTTCATTTACCTTTGGTCAAAACTCGAGCTGAATAAAGTCATTATTATGACAGTAACAAACAATAGCTTGGTTACTTACAGGACAAGATGTAGAACATAAAAACCTGCTGGACACACTGCTTCAAAACCACAATAACCTTGTTTGACAGAATGAATTCCTAGGTTATTGACCAATTGTGAGGTCCCAATAGAGGGATACAATGCACACAAAAACCCGTGAAAAAAACCCCAACTAATTAGTGGTATAGACAACCATGGAATTTTTTACTGTTTCGTGCTAGAGACCGATCATTTTTTAGCTTGGGGGGGGGGGGGGGGGGGATCCAAAAAATTAAGGCTCGGGGGGGGGGGAGGCAGGCAAAAAAAAGGCCTCCACTTACACTTTTTTCTAGGTATGGCGAGGGGGGCAGCCAAAAAAACACTGGTTGATTCGGGGGGGGGGGCTGCTAGAAAATTATGAAGGGCCACCCTGTTTTCCACCAGTTCCCCCCACCCTCCCAGATAAAAGATGATCGGTTCCCTATTTAGTTCTAGTAATTTTTCGGGTTTTTAAACTGTTGTCCCTCGAGTTCACTTTTTTAAAGTCGGTAAAAAAAGGGACAAAATCCCTCTACCCCGACCGAGACCGAAAAGGTTTATTCAATAGAATCTTCATCATAAAAGAAATTTTGAACTTCAAGCTAAAGGCTCGTAAAGGCTGCTGAATTTTCAAACATTTAAAATTAATTTACTCAGTAATTTCACTAGAAAACAGCGAAATTACTAAATGAATCATTTTATAATATCGTGAATGTCGCGACCTAACTTCCGGTAGTCTGTAGATCCAGGTAATTGGGCTTCCTGTATTATTGGGGAATGGTGAAGACTAGGAACGAGGAAGAGACGTAGTCTTAAAATAACCCTAGTGGAACGTCATTTCTCTTTTTTTGTTTTTTTTTCTTGTTTTTTTTTGTGGGAGAAGAAAATTTTTCGATCAAACTGTTTGTGAGTCTGATTATTTCTAGACTTGTAGACTTAAAGAATAATGAGAATAAAGCTTTATAAACTATTCTCAAAAATGTCTCACGTTTTCTAGGAAATGAGTGCGCAATGAATTCTAGTATTGATTGAGTAGTGTGACCAATATGGCGTCGTAAAAGATAAAGAAATTGTGTTTCCTACTTAGAAAAAAGATCACGATGAGCAATTCTGTTAGCTCAGAGGATGTCTTTGGAAATTCAATTGCATGGAGTAACTACAGTAGACTTTCAAGGCTGTTAATATCTGGAGGAACCAGAGTTCTAAGAGAATTGTTTGATTCCTTTATTCCTCCAGAAAATCTAGCAAATGCTCTAGAAAAGAATCGTCATATTTTGGAAACGATGAAGGAGAGGAATCATCGTCGAACAGTGAACTATATGGGAATGTTTCCACCTGACTCTCATATTAGTTCAGATTCTTGGGATTTTTCGTTACTTTTTATAAGTCTTACAACTCTCTGCTCTTATCCGCAACGATTGTCTGCAGATCTGGTAAGACTGAAGCATTATAGAGATGTGCTTGCCCATCAAGTGGGGGGTATAACCGATGAGGAGTTTAAACGCATGTGGGAAAAAATCAAAAACGCTTTACTGAGGATCGTACGTTTTTATGCTCTTAGTTCCCAAGTAGCTTGGGAAAAAGCTATTGATGAACTTCTTACTACGCCTTTATCCGATGGCGATCAATCAGAGGAAGAAAAAACAAAAGAAGAGGTACTTATTCCATTCCCAGTAAAAGCTGAAGGTTACAGTTTAGGTAAGCTAAAATAGGCCTTAGCTATTATAATTTCATTGTTCATTATAAGAAAAGTGTGAATATATTAATAGCTCCACATGTGGAGATTTTTACTTTTGACAAGTACAATTCTAATAGTAAATCATTTGAAAGTCAAGTTCAAAGGGTTAATGAAGAACTAATAGCATCAGAGAAGCAGATTTACCATCATGCATTACAGACCCCAAAGACATTGAGTTAGATCAATTAAACATGATGCATAACTTTTGATGGTCCAGCTTTGGTACAAACAGCCCTATATATAGTCCCTCTCACAATACAAAATAGACCCTTCAATGGTTTTTTCAACTTTTTACATGAATGGGTCACATTGACCAATTAGAAATCTTATACTTGACACAATGACTCCCTACTAGACACTGTTTAAGACCCTATAGCACTTGTGGGACCCACTGAGTGTAGTCCTCGTGCATGTGTTCAACCCCTTTTTCGATTGCATGTCACCTCTTTGCGGCCATGTTGTTGCTTTTTAACAAAAGACTTCTCATTAGCATCCATTTTAACGGCACCAAGATGGCCGCCATGTTTTTGTCTTTTGACTCTCTTGGGAATGCTTGCAACCCATCAATTATTGTGACTTTATAAGTCTTGGCATTCCAGAGCTAGTAGTGCACAGGTAACAAAGAAATTTCATATTCAGGATTTTCTAGAGTACTGCATGGTAATCGACTCCATGACTCTTTGAAAGGTTAACCAAAGAGAACTATATATATTGATTGATGTTTCTCTGTAATCATAATATTAAAACTCATAATAAGCTTATTAAAAAAACTTATTTTACAACCAATTCACTCCCCATAGGGGGCTCTTCTGTGAGGTTCCCTCCACATGCACTACTACTACATTCTATATTTACAACACATAACACTCATCTCACATGCTGATTTTTATTACAAAGTAAGCATATGGCATGCCATTACTTATAATAATACTTCTCCAACTAATTAAAGTGAAGTCATTAAACCCGTGAAATGTATATTAGACTAATACACATTAGTAGACCCTAATTCCATTGTTTTCTTTTGTGTCTATTTGACTAGAGTTAAGTAATTAAACCCGTGCAATAGATATTAGACTAATACACATTAGTAGACCCTAATCCCATTGTTTTCTTTTGTGTCTATTTGACTAGAGTTAAGTCATTAAAGTGCCTATCACCCTTCTGACGATATTCTCAGTATTGACTCTACATGGGGTAAGATGTTGAATAACCCGAAAAAATTACATAGTTTGAGTGCGGCATCTTGAAGTTATAAAGGCTTTTCCACGCCATATGCTAATGCTGTGACGTATGCGGAGTAATCATTTAATATACAAAACACTACTGGTACAGATAAATTAAATTTGAAATACGTCATTGTGTTCCCCATTACTCTTATAGAAATGATTGCAAGTTAGTTTTCCCATAGAAGCCGGTGTTTCGAATTACGAGGAACAACAAATAACCATAAATGCCTTCTCATACGTCACAGCATTAGCATATGACATGAAAAAACCTTCATAACTTCAAGAAGCCGCACTCAAACTACGTAATTTTTTCGGGTTATTCAACATCTTACCCCATGTAGAATCAATACTGAGAATATTGTCAGAAGGGTGATAGGCACTTTAAACCTGTGCAATAGATATTAGACTAATACACTTTAGTAGACCCTAATTCCATTGTTTTCTTTTGTGTCTATTTGATTATTACACGTTGACTAATAATTTTTATTTCACGGGTTATGCCTTTATTCTATTGATTCAGAGTTAATTAAGTCACTAATAGGAGGCTATTTGCAAGACATAATCACATGACTGTTACTGACTTCAAAACAATTTGGTTCTTACTTATTTTAAAGAGCTTTTGCTGGATTACTAATGTCATCACCAAAGGCATTTCCAGAATTCTATTACCAAAATCTTAAAGTTATTAAAAATATCTTTGTGAAATCATCACTTCAGTGCTCTAATTGTATATTAAGGACAGTGATTGATTTTGATTACACTCTGATGTTAATTCATTTCATGATGAAGCAGGAGCAGGAGTAGGAGCAGGAGCAGGAGCAGGAGCAGGAGCAGGAGCAGGAGCAGGAGCAGGAGCAGGAGCAGGAGCAGGAGCAGGAGCAGGAGCAGGAGCAGGAGCAGGAGCAGGAGCAGGAGCAGGAGCAAAAGCAGCTACAACAACACCTCCTGAGATTCTTGCCAGTAGTTCTGAGGCCTTGAAAGCTTACAAAGAAGCCCTTACAAGGGGTAAAACAAAAAATAGGCGTGTGCTGGTAACAGTAGTAGGACCACCCCGTGCAGGAAAGACAAGCCTGTTGAAATCTTTAAAAGGTAATGACAGATTACCATTGATTTTTTTCAAAGAGGGGATATCTTAGAAATAAGGCATGGATAAAAAGTGTGATTTGTTGTGTGAGGGAACGATTTATTTATTCATCTATTCATCTATTCATCTATTCATCTATTCATCTATTCATCTATTCATCTATTCATCTATTCATTTATTCATTCATTCATTCATTCATTTATTCATTCATTCATTCATTCATTCATTTATTCATTTATTCATTTATTCATTTATTCATTTATTCATTTATTCATTCATTCATTCATTCATTCATTCATTTATTCATTCATTCATTCATTCATTCATTCATTCATTCTTAGATTCATCGTTGTTCCCTAGTGTAACATTTTTTCAACTTCACCTTCGTGCTAACCATAGCAATCAGAGCAGATGGAACCAAGGTGGTTTAGTAGTGTGTTGGCCCCTCTCATACCCTTATATGGTGGGCTGATCAACTGTTTTTAATTGCCAGAGAAGGAAGGAAAATAAGCAAAAAAAGTTACAAAAGGGAACATGTTCGTGGATTCAACAAAGAAAAAACCTCAGAAATCCAAAACAAGATCAATATTCAATAAAGACAAAGCCTTAATAATGTTATCTTGCCGCCAAGAATCCACTCAAGTTTTAATTTTCGTTAAAAAATCGACCAAAATTTTGAGGTGTTCTTATATGACTGATGAGGTCGAGTATGGTTGAGAAATTTCACAAGACACGTAAAAACTACCTTACTTACAAAAAGTATCCAAAACATACCTTATCGTAAATATTTTCTTTTGATTTTTATGGAGTATATAGACCAATAGTATCTATAAAATCTGCTCAAGTTTCAAAGCAAATAGCTAAAGTGTCTTAAAGTTATGGGATATTTTGTGTAAGGATGCAAAAAACAAGGGTTTGCGCAAATTCGTAAATTTTTTGCTTTCGTGCGATTCACTGTAGTTTACTACGAAGTACACGGTTAACTGCCAACTCTTGTGTGAGCAAGTATCACTGTATAATGCACAATTCCTGAAAAACTTACGAAGAAATTTTTAATATCAAAAGTGCTGTATTTTTTTTCTTCTCGACACATCTAAAGCGCAAATTTATGACAAAAGTTACAAAAGGGAACATATAGGGTACTATGGACAGAAAACATTTTTGGAAAACACAATACATTTTATTTAGGTTAATTCCTCATTATTTTTGAAAACTTGCCTTAAAACTTGAATAAAAACTGAAAACAGTCATTTTTATAAACACAAATTAATGCTATCACCTGTTTACAAGAGGAGAACATGTTCTTAACTGGCTAAGAATAATATCTTAGCTGTTGATACCAAGCTATACATGCGAAAGCAGATCTATACCGATGTTTCAACTTTGAACGTATAATAGGCTTTTAAAAGGCGTTTGCCAAGTCTTTAAGTAACACAACAAGTTCTCTATAAACGTCAACCGAACAGTGTCAATATAAAACTAGCTATGAATGACTATTTATGTAAGCAGTTTAGACCTATATTTCATCTTTGGACGTACATACTAAGCTTTTAAAAAGGTTTTTACCAATGTAACACAAGAAGTTGTCTATAATGTCAACAGTGTCAATATGTATGCTCTCCCGGAGTAGTCAATCGATAAAAATCGATATCGATTTTGCCAATCGATAAATCGATAACAATCGATACCGCTGATTTGATTGATATCGATTGTATCTATCAATCGTTAAAAATCGAACTCACACTAAATTTTTGTATCGATTTTTATCGATTGATTGATTATATACATATCGATTTTTTTTCGATTTATGTCTTGAACAATTTCTATCGATGATCGTACGAGGGTCGTGTGGCTACGGATTTACACCACCGGCAATTACTCTTTCGTAACCATAGCTTGACACAAACTAGGAGTTTGTTAATTTTTTTTATCGATTTTAAACGATTTCCCATAAAAATCGATACAAATCAGCTGATTTCTATCGATTTTTATCGATTGACTACTACGGGATGCTCTTTAGATTCTCTTTTACCAATGCGAACGATCATATCATTTCTTTGTTCTTCGGACTCTTTCTTATTTTTGGCACTTACTTCTTATTCCTTTTTGTGTTAAGCGAAGACTTTGTTAATCGTCGACGCTCTGTTCGGATCTTGTCACATATTTGAAGAGCAGTGAACCCAGAAAGGTGACTCTTGGCTTCTGGATCTTCCTCGATGCGCTTCATCACTGAAGATTTTTCAATGGCAGCAGTAGTTGTGACGAGATCGTGAAACAGATTTACTATAGTAGTGGTCTGCGCATCTGAAAAGGCTCCTCCCTTGCGAGAGCTCCTTGTGAAAAGAGAAAGTGACGGCGCCAATTCGATGTCATTCATCAGACGCTCTACTCTGTCGTTTACGGTCTCCACTTCACTTGGAAGCTGAACACAGTTGTCATCACCAACGAACTTGATAAACAATGAACGGACTTTGTCACGCACTTTGGTATCTCTGATCTTCTTTAGAATGTTATTGTCTTTAATTCTGTCTCTTGTCTCTTCTAGAGAGATGCTTCTTTCCTCTATATTTTTCTTAAAGACTCTAACGAGCTCGTCTTCTTCTGCTTTTGTCCAAGCATGTCGATCAACAGGCGAGGTAGGTGTTCCCTCTTTCAAATCTGCATGTGCGCTTACATTTTCTTGTGCCATTTCTTCCCCCTTCTCCTTACAATCACTTTCTGCTTCGTTCGCTTCACCAGTAATGGATTGGCAGCTCTTGCCATTACGTGTATCTCTAGCTGATTTTCCTTTCCAGATATCTTGTAAGCTCTCTGATGTTTTGGCGGCATTTTTCTGCTTTTGTCTGATGAGGTAAAACTTCTCGGCTGTCTTCTGGTTGTGACTCATTAGATCAGCAAGTTTGCCTTTAAGATGAAAATGGTTTTCATGAACGACAGAAACAGCTGCTTTCCTGAAGGAAGCGGCATTTACCCTTTCTTTACGATTACCTGTACACTTCTGCCACAAAGAGTTAATTTGTGCTGAGACCATAGATGAAGACATCGCTTTTCCAGACCAACTTAGGAAAACGTGCTCATCCTTTCGACGTGAAGCTCCAGGAATATGGTTGCGCATGTGCACCACAAAGACAAGAACCCATTTGTTTAGTGTTTCACTTAGTACCACTGTGGCTGGACCATGCGCTTTTAAGGTCTTGTGATTGAAGACTGTCACCACATATGATCCCTTTTCTTTCTTGGCCTTACTCAGCTCTCCCATGGTCATACCAGACAATGGCCCAGCCCGGCATGCGTTGTTAATGCTAAGACTTGTTAAGAGGAAGTCACGAACAAGGCAATACTCTGATTGAGTCGGTGGGACATCACCAGTAGAACCAATGCTTTTTCCCAAGATTGATACTGCTTTACGTGCATTATCTGATTTTTCGAATGTCTGAATATCTGCAGGTGTTATTAGCTTCTCGAGATCCTCTATTTGCTTTTCCCAGCGACGCTGTGCAATAGGGCCATTGTATGAACTCATCCATTCATTAACTTGCTCTTTGACCTTCTGAGCATGTTCTTGATTTTGTACTATTTCACTTGGATTCTCTACTATCAGGAATCGTAGGAACTTTGACAAAAAACCAAGATAGCTTTTGCATGTACCAGGTTTTCTTTTCTTCTCCAGGGGAGTTAGCCATTTGTCACGAAGGTTTTTCATATCTAACAGAGAAGCAACAGTCCCTTGTACTGGGTCGACAGCACGTATTATTGCCGAGACTTGTGAACAGTATTTTCGGGATGTTTGAAGGTCTCTACGTCCTCCGTCAATCCCTTGAAGCCATGTTTTGAATCCTTCTAAGATTTTCTCTGTTGTTGCGTTGCTAGTAGCTGCAACTTGGCTGGAATCACTCAGCCCAGACTCCATCTCGTTTTCCTCCTCCTCTTCCCCAGACTCATCTTCCTCATCTTCTTCCTCTTCCTCGCTCTGTTCATCAGCAAACCACTCGGGATCTTGGAAATCGTCGACATAGCTGTCACTTTCACTAGAGGTATCTTCTTCGTGCATTGATGTTTGGTCTTTGACCTTTCTCTTTCTCAGAGCTGGTACGTTCTTTTCAATGGATGATGGTATGACATCTGAGTTCTCACTTTCCCCAGACGACTCATCGGCCACATTAGGACCTTTCATGATTCGTTTCGCTATATCTGATCTTTCTTGTGGTGTGAGCACAACGACAGAGCTTTCGGAACTAGTTGAACCAGCTGTAGAAACAATGTTCTCCTCCATCTCCTTCGTGTTAACCTCAAGTTCCTCAAGAGTGGCCGTTTGCAGATAGTGCTTATAACTGTCATCATTGCGGTTCATCTTGTGCTTTCCCTGAAGATGATTATGGAGTTTTCTCACAACGGCACTACATCCAGGGTACGGACACACTCTTCGTCTATGGATACGCGATTTTTCTTTTTTTGCTGACTTAGCGCGAAGATCAAACGTAGAAAGAACAGTTCTCGACTTTTCAACGTCCCATTTGTGTACATTTCGTAGATGTCTTGGTAGATGGACAATAGATTTAGAACAAACCGGACAAGGGTGAGATTTTCTTGATGTGCTCTTACTTTCCATCTTCTGCAGACCAACAGTTACTATAAATTAATGATTTAAAAATCGAAATGAAGCAGCAGTTTTGCTTACTTCTCTCTAACCTTCCCTCACATGTGTTACCAGATATTCTGGGCAGCCATGGGGGGCTCCCTTACAAATATCTGGAGCATTTCATCCGCATGATGTTGGGAAATATTAACTTACCTCGCGTAAGAAAAACCCTCTCATACGTACGAAGTTTTAGATACGAATTTGCATCAGCTATAGTTAAGACCATCTTTATTTAATGTGGGACCATATTCGATATTTCTTTAGCTATTTATAATGCACATTGATAGCTTTAATAATGGTAGCTAATAATAATACCTTCAAAAATAACAATTTTATTAAAATTTGAGAACTGATACTTTTATATTTCGCTATATGTTTGACTTGGTTAGCAAAGTGCATGCGCAAAGTTAAATCTCTCCTTTTTTTTGCATATAAAAAAGTATATTCATGCTATTTTTGCGAGATTTCAGGTAAAAGTAGCTTTTTTGAGTTTATTATAGGAACCTCATCAATGTGAACAACTAAGGTTACAAAAGGGTACGCTTGATCTCTTTTGTAACCTTTGGGGGTTACAAAAGGGAACCAAAAAGTTACATTAGGGAACAATGTTCCCTTTTGCACCCATGGCAAGGTTACATTAGGGAACACGAAGTTACATTAGGGAACATTGTTCCCTTTTGTAACCGTAACAGGGTTACAAAAGGGATCAAAAGTTACAAAAGGGACCGTTTCAAGTTACAAAAGGGAACATGAATCTAATCATTCATTCATTCATTCATTCATTCATTCATTCATTCATTCATTCATTCATTCATTCATTCATTCATTCATTCATTCATTCATTCATTTATTCATTTATTCATTTATTCATTTATTCATTTATTCATTTATTCATTTATTCATTTATTCATTTATTCATTTATTCATTTATTCATTTATATGTTTGTTTATTTGCTTGTTTATTTTTGAAGGAGAGGACTTCGATGCTTCTGAAGATAGCACTACTGGAGTTGTAATTCAAAAGGCCTTTTGCATACCGCAAGATAGTTTTTGGCTTGAGGAAGATGATAGTAAAAATGATTTGTTAAATAATCGCATTGTTGAATGTATGGCTCAGAACCTCGAAAATAATCAGACAAGAGAAGGCAAACTAGTCGCTGAGACTGCTACCAATTATCAAGCGGTTGCCGACCATCATGCAAATCAACAAGGTTTAGAACATGAAGAACCTGAAATTGGAGAATCAGTAAAAGAAAGTACAAGCGGGTTACAAGAATCAATCTTTAATGAACTAGCACAAATTCCAAAAGAAATACGATATTTACTTGAAAAACGCATCAGGGACAAGACGGGCGGCCAGAGAACAAACGAAAACGAAATCTCCTTAAAAACACTTGATTTTGCTGGACAGCAAATTTACGAAGTCATTCTCCCGTTATTTATATCTTCAAAGTCAATCTATATATTGGTTCATAGCTTAGAAAATGACCTTCGTTCGGATGCGCAGCCAAAGGTAAAGCATGGCAACTCAGAAAGGAAACTCAAAAATCCTTTTAAAATGACATATTTGGACGCTCAAGAGTTTTGGCTTTCTTGTATTTCATCGTATACGAACTTGAAAAAGGAAGTTGACTCTGTTGACTACAGAACCCAAGTGGCATTGCCACCAGTATTTGTAGTTTGCACTCATGCAGATGTATGTAATCAAGACCCGAAGAAAGTTGCTCGAGAATTGTGTGAGTTTTTGACTCGCCCTGAAAACCCCTATGGCAAGCACGTTGTACCAAATGTCTACACCGTTGATAACAAATTATCAGGAAACAAAGAAGTACAAGATGAATCTGCCAAAAGATTGAAGACGGATGTTGAAGAACTATCTAAATTGCTTCCCCAAGTAAATGAAGATATTCCAGTCAGCTGGCTGCGATTTGAGGAGGAGCTTTCAAGACTTGTAGAGAAAGAGCAGAAGAAGTATGTTGATTTGGAAGAAGCTATGAGGATCGCTACCCAATGCAACGTCAACACACACACAAAATCCATCGAGTTTACGACACTGTTAAACTACCTGCATGACTTAAAGACAATCATTTACTTTGAAGAAACAAGAACAGTATTCATCGATACGCAGTGGTTGGTTGATATGTTTGTTAAGGTCATCACAGTCATGCCATTTGAAGAATGGAAGGCGTATGCTGCTTATTGGAGAAAACTGGAAAACGAGGGTATTTTACAACGAGCTCTAGTAGAGCATGTGTGGAGTGACATAGCAAGTGATGGGCAAAACACAGTTGACTCTTTGCTTCTGATCATGGAGAAGTTCTCACTGATTTGTCCGTGGAAGCTGAATGAAGAACAAGTGTACCTTGTTCCTTGCATGTTGTGTAACAGCAAGGGAACTGAGAACATCGAAAAGCTGCTAGCTGAACAGAAATCTTCAACAGTGGTCATTCGTTTCAAAAGTGTTCACTTGCCTATTGGCATCTTTCCAAGGTTGTTGGTAGCTCTTGCTGAACATGGCAAGAAGGAATGGCCAAAAGTAAGTCAAGGCAAGAAGGAATGTCTACCAAAGCTTCGCCCGAACTTTTGCAGGTATATTTAATACAATTCATTTATTTTGTAGAAATACATGATAAATATTTTCCTTTGCTTTCGTCACGTGTATGGGTGTTTGCATTCTTTATTTGCTTGTTAATTTGCTTGTTTGCTTTCGTACTTATTCACTTGCATTGCTTATCGTTTGCGTGGTGGCATAGGTACAAGACAGAGTGTATTGGGGGTTCATTCCTTGGCTTTGCGGAAATTCGAGCATCACTTGTCAGGCAATTCTCTTCAGTCCTTGTCACCAAGCTATTTCTACAATTTTTCTACATTTTCTCGTAGCCTGGAACTTCGCTCTGTGATTGTCCCACGTTATGATGATGCAACAACAACTTAAAGAGAATTACATTGTCTGATTGATTCTTTGCTTGTATCATCTTATAATGCTTCATTTATTAGGATGTACAACGTTGGACAAGAAGGAAAGCTTGACATATGTCTTACCTCAGGGGTTCGAACCATATGCGTGACCGTCTACAACAAGAAAAACATTGATGGCGCATCAGTAACTAAGTTCTGTCAGTCCGTGCGAAAATTGCTTGATAAAATCTTTGCCGCCATGGAAAACACGTGTCCTCGAGTGGAAAACATGGCATTGGAGTATGGCATTCGTTGTCCAGTCTGTACAAAGTCGAAAATGAAATGCAGTTCTCATAAGACCAAGGGATGCAAAAGAGATTCATGTCTGCACTTTGTCAGAGAGGAAGAGTTGAAGCTTGGTGGAGCAGAATGTTATGAGGATGACACGAACCCAGACACCTTGATAAGAGAGGAGACATATTCACACTGGTTTCCCAAACCAAACAAGAGAGTAAGTAAATTATAAGTATTGATTGTTTGGGATTTACAAATTGAATCCGTTCGATAACTTATTGAACGGATGCAAGTTTGAAAATATCAATATGAAATTTAAAGGAGTTACAGTAATTTTATGCCATCTTTTTGTATCAACTAGAGTACAAGATTAACCCCCTATTTACCACCAACCCTTCCTTTTCTCCTTGTATTTGCATGTTTTTGATGTTATTGTATATCTTTGTAGTCCCATGTCCAGGTTGAAACTCAACAATTGGAAACGAACAGTCACGGCATTGGAGCAACAGGTTTGAAAACCTATCAAAGTATTTTTTTAATATGATATCTAAGCTTGACAAGCTGTCTTTAGAAGTAATTCTTAGATAGCGTGATAGATATGATATCTAAGCTTGACTAGCTGTCGTTAGAAGTAATTCTTAGATAGCGTGATAGATATGATATCTAAGCTTGACTAATTGTCTTTAGAAACTGATTGACCGACCCAACCACCCTTCTGACCCATCTATGTGGTCAACTGACTGACTTCTTTTTTTCTTCAAATATCGACACCCGGTGCCGGTTGGCTCAGTTGGTTGAGACCACGTCCTCACTATGCCGGATAAATTTGAATCCGCAACTTTATTTATCCGGTTAGGCCTTCCGTCCACACTAGTCCGGGCGAATCCAGAACAATTCTTCACCGAAAACGGAACTTTTCGAACACGGTCTCCAGAGTGGAACAATTTGAAAACGCCGGTTAGCCGTATTAGTGTGGACGGAGAACATTTCGTATCCGGAACTTTTCAAATACGATGACGTCATGATTGTCATGGGAACATGGCGGGAAGGCTAAAAATTCACCGCGGACTCAATTTCAGCTTCGATAGTGCTCAGATGTGCAGTGAAGCGTTTTTGCCGCCTCTGATTGGACTAGTGTGGACGCGAAATATTTTCTCCGTTTTCATGTGTGGACGCAAAACTTTTTTTTCGGTTTCGGTGGGAAAGTTGCGGATTCAAATTTATCCGGCATAGTGTGGACGGGGCCCGAGTCTGTGTGGGAGGTTGTAAGTTCCAATCCCCGCCGGCCGGACCATGCCACCCAGGGACTTAGAATAACTAAATAGAAAGTGCTGCCTTTTTGATTACATCTACAAACGGTTAGGCTTTCAAGTAGCTCAGATAGCCACTTTATCCTGTCTCTCCACACTTCATCTGCACATACCACATACATCTTCAAAGAACCACTGAGGACGTAAAGAAACCCGGGCAATCACAACCCTTAGTACCGACACCTTATACTAAATATCTCTCATGATTGTAAACGCCTTTGACTATTAAGGTGCTATATAAAACATAAATTGTTTTAAAAATCATTTCACTCGAGAGAATATTAAGTACTTCATATTCTCTTGTTTCGCTTCACAAAAATTGGACACTGGACATTTTTTAACAGATATCTTATCTGTACATCGTTTTACAGGTGCCATACGTAAAAAGAGACGGAAAATGGAAAGAAACCTTTTACTTACACCATTAGAAGAGGAGCTAGATGAACTTGCTGGAGAAATCATCAAAATTTGGCAACGTCTTGGTAGAAAACTTGGAGTGTGTAACAGTAAGATAGAAGAAATTTTAAGAGACGACATACGTTATCCAGAAATAAGAGAAAAGGCCTTCCAGATGCTTTTGTTTTGGAAGGAATCCAGTAAGAAACCATCATATCGTACTCTAGGTAATGCTTTAGTAAAATTAGGAAAGCGCAACCTTGCACAAAAGTATTGTCGGTGATATGATGTAACAGCTTGTTAGATGAAATCTTTGGTTTTCTGAGATATGTTTTGATTGCAAAGTAAAGTTTCTAGAGCAAGACGTAAAAGAACCACTGAGGACGTAAAGAAACCCTGGCAGTGACCACCCTCGGTGCCTACACTTCATACTAACAATCTCTCATGCTTGTAAATTGCACGAAAAGCAATCTGTCATTCACTTCTCAATGTAAAGCGCCTTTGATTATATTCATATAGAAAAGGGGGCTATATAAATTCATAAATCATCATCATCATCAGCAAGATGAATCAGATGAATCAGACACCGCATAACTGACATAAGCTACTTGTTCTTGAACAAGAAAAACGATTTAGAACGTAGCAAAATGTTTTTAATTAGTTTTCTATGGTAAAACACAAAAGTATCATAAAAATACAGTTTCATTCGCATCTATTAGTATTAATTTTATCCACTATTTGTGAAACTGGATCGTAATGTAATGATAATAATAACTTCATTTCGACTGCAAAAAATAGACCATGTGATACTGAGCACAACGTACTCGTATTAACCCATGAGTATGCAGATGAGAAACCATGGGTTTATTTTACTCAGCATTTTTGGTCACGGTTTGTTTCTTTTTTGGAAACATTTTTTGTTTCGGCCCTCAGGCCGAAACAGTCACTACATTCGGTTTGCCGGCCCATAATAGTCTTCATGCGTGTCGTTTATCTGTCAGAGTTTTGGACCTAATCCAATCATATGCAGTTTCCATCATAAGCAATGGGAAAATGTAAAACATTTCACCATGCGGAGTATTTCGGAGAGTTGCGGTGAATCTTCTCTGAGGTAGTTGTGTAGACTATATTATGCCCTTTCGCATGACGCCATTTTTTGGAAAAAAATATATTATTGATTAACCCTACAACAATGCGTATTTTATTCCTAAGTCAGTATCTAGGTCCAAGTCGCAAAGTAGGTAAGTTATTGAAAAGTTATCCAAAAGCTTTTGTGATTGTGCGGCAAATTAGGGCAATTTGCCAGTCTCAGCTGCCTGTGAGCATAAGTTGAGAAAACTGGTGAGTTTATCTGTGTAACTAACAGTTGATGCATATATATTTTGTGAAGCAAGCTTCAGGATATGTTGTAGCTTCGTGCGCTTCTGAGGACATGTTTTTGGTATCAGCTATTATTCAAACTAGGTCCTATAAACAAACAGTGCGTACTTTACAACTTTAAAGATAGAAGTCTAAAATCATCAGTTTTCATTTATTAATACTCTGATTTATAATATTGATTTCTTGGATTCGGTAATATTTTTGAAGCACCAAAAGATGGAAGTTTTTGAAGCACCAAAAGATGTAAATTTTGAGTAGATTGGTGACGGCGCACTGGTCAAAGACACGGCCTTTTATCTTTTCGTTCGAATTGGGACTTTCGCATTTTCTTCAAGCTATGATATAAGAGCTAAATACATTTACCATAAATGTCAATTACAAAGAGCAGAATGAAGGTTTAAAAAGTATCCTACATTCAACATAGCGCGTACAGTAATGCTCATGTGCCAAAATATTTTGCACCAAGTACTCTGCTCTCTGCGATACTCAATCATTGTTTATATCTATTGTCGGATCTCTCATTCTTTCGGCGAGACGTTATATGTATGTACGTTGCCCTGTTTTCCCCAAAACACTACGATGTTTCAAAACAAGAACCACTAAAATCTTCAAAAAACTTAATTACAATGTGTTTCGTCCAAGAGAATTTTATAACAAATGTTTCCATCGAAATTTGCGTAAGACTTTGTAACGTGAAAGTGTACCGCGAGATCGCTCTTGTCTGCCATTTCCAAAATACAGGAGACCCAATCATTACCACAGCAAGACCAAAATTCTTTATTCAGCAATGCCACACAATAAATAGATAACGGGCCGAAACATCATCGCTTTCGAAGCGATATGGGCTTGTTAGAACAACTGTTAGCCATTCCGAGGTCGCTGAAAATACTGGGTCGAGTTCGCATTGCAGTGCATTGTGGGGCTGTTAGGGGACGAAATACGTGACATTTTCCCCCTCGATCTCGGAATGACCAATAAACTTTAGTTCATTATGAATGGCTTAGTATGCATGTTATATACAGTCAATGGCTGTGGCCACACTGGGGCGTTTAACTATAGTTCAGCCAATTCTAACAATTGTTAACTTCAAAACCAATGTGACCTCTCTTCTGTTTAATTAACTATTGTTAGTTGCTATGCTGGTCGTCAAGGTAAAACAATAGAACTTAAACCAAGTTAAACTAAGGTACAACCCATGGTATAGGTTCTATTAAGAAAGAAATGACCAATTGGGTTGGGTTATTTTGTGTAAGTGAAACAAGCATGTCGCGCCTATGAAGTGGCGATTAGATCTTTCCCGCCAAAACGTATATGTAGCTACTGTAATCATGGACAAAGATTCGAGCAAGTAAGTCAGTAGTGTTTTCCTTTCATTTCTCGTTTTTCTTTAGCTATAGGGTAATTTTTGGACTTCTTGATTTCTTCTTTTGGTTTCGGTTCCCCTCAAACATCTAGAGTTTTTCTCAAAATGCAGTTGCGAAGCGATTGAACTCGACAAGTATTTTTCCGCTGTATCGATTGAGAACTGACTTTACTTTAGTTGCAACAAAACCATAGCTAAGATATATTGACATTTTTCGGATTGTTTCAATTGCAACTTCGTCAAAAGTTTGCTTGTTTTTTCATATATTAATTATTCCGTTACTGTTTGCTATATAACCTTCGGGAGTTTTAGTTTCTGACTCGCTTGTACGCTTTTGTACGAATTTGTTTATTTTTTATTGTTTGGATCAATGAGAATGATTTTATCTGGCATGGAAATTCCATTGAATATTTTATGAAGTACCAACAACTAAGATTATTTTACTTAGGACCTTACAAGATCTGAGTGGCCATGGATTTGATGATTCTACTTTTTTGACTTCTGGCTATCTTCATACCAATACAAACCATTTGGCAGTACCTGCATCCACATTTCAGTTTATACCACCCGGTATTAGTCCAACAACTTCTGATATAGCAGCCTCTACCCTCCAGTTTACCGCTTCTGGTTTTGTACCTTCTGGTTTTAGGTCAGCATCTACTAATACCTCAGCCTCCACCTTACAGTTTGTACCTTCTGGTATTAGGCCAGCATCTAACAATACCTCAGCCTCCACCTTACAGTTTGTACCTTCTGGTATTAGGCCAGAATCTACTAATACCTCAGCCTCCACCTTACAGTTTGTACCTTCTGGTATTGGGCCAGCATCTACTAATACCTCGGCCTCCACCTTACAGTTTGTACCTTCTGGTATTGGGCCAGCATCTACTAATACCTCAGCCTCCACCTTACAGTTTGTACCTTCTGGTATTGGGCCAGCATCTACTAATACCTCAGCCTCCACCTTACAGTTTGCCACTTCTGGTGGCTCAACAAACAAGAGAAAGAGAAGAGCGTGGACAGCCGTAGAAACCAGTGTTCTTTGGGAAAAGTATGAGGATTTCTATATTAATGGCTCCCTTTCAAGCAAAACTTCCAAAGGAAATGGACCAGGATGGGAAGAACTTACATTACAAGTAAACAAGGCCTTAGCCGAAAGAAACATAGCTCCCCGTTCTCTCCATCAAATAAAGGAAAAAATAAACAATCTAAAATCAGAGTACAAGAGAATCGTAGACAAGGAAAGTCAGACTGGGGAGGAAACTCAAAGCAAGCCAGAGTGGTTTGACAAAGTAGATAGGGTTTTTGGAAGTAGAGATGAAATAACACCGCCACACCTGATTGACTCAAGCAAAAAAGATCTGCCACAGGAAGATGATACCTCTCTGTCCTCACTTTCACCTGCCTGTTCTATTACCGATGATGCTGAAGATCAGGAATCAGCTGCACCAAGCAAGAAGAAAAAAACAGGTGAAAACAAGAAAAAGAAAAAAGATGTTGAGCTCCTAAACATTTTGGAGAAACAGGTTCAACTTATGGAAAGTGCCCAAGAAAAAGAAGATCGAATGATGAAAGCGTTAATTGAAATGGAGCAAAAATCTGAAGAGCGACAAAAAGCTATTCTGATGGCTTTGATAGACAAACTCTAATGGACATATAAGGCATGTATTGGCTGCATTCATTATGTATGAGTTCCCTCCTCACAATTTGTAATGCCCCCTCACCTGATAGGCCCGAAAAGTTTGACATGTCCACTTTAATTAAGAAAGTCAATCTCAAAAAAAAAAAAGATAGCCCCCTAAAATGGGAATATCATTTTCAGATTTCCCTAAATTTATCCTGCACCACAACACCCCCCCCCCCCCCCCCACCACAACACCACCCCCCCCCCCATCTCCCCAAGCCATACATGGTGAATACATGGGAATATATATAGCTTTCCTAGGTATTCCACTTTCGTTTGAAATAGCAGCATGTATACAAAAAGTAAATAAAAAATTTAACTGCAGTAATACATTTACAGTTGGGTTTATTGAGGCAGAATTCTCATGAATACATTAGACTTATGCAAAACAACTTTCCACTTTGATACATGTGGTTTCAGCATTCATGTTAGTCTTGGAAAATTCTTTATTAATAAAATCGTTTTGTAACCATGGGCAGTAATATTGCAGTTATACCAAAGGATTTGACCAAGAACATTGGTACTGGGTTCAAGTTTGTGTTGACTTTATTATGAAATCTTGTTCAAAATTAAATAAACATTTGATGTTGAGTTAAACCTTTGACAACTGGTTCAAATGCTAAATAAACAATGATTGTAACTCAAATTTCCATTATATTTCTATCATATTTAGTTATACTTTACTCCAGTCCTTTAATGACACACAGACCTTTTCATATGGATATGATATGATCAACCTCAATTATCAATAAGTGGTAATGATAGCAAAATTTTCTTATTAATGAGAGTCCTGAAGGGGTAAAATGGGAGCTGCAATTTGTTTGCTTTTTGGCTGGGAAAATGGGATTTCATGCATTGGGACTTCACAGATTTGGATTTGAACAAAACTATGGGATGTAAGGCTTTGTGATTTGGTCAAAATGTGAACTGGAAAATGGGGTTAGGACCCCCCCTTCAGGACCCTCAATCATGGGAAGAGAGGACTTTTGCATTTTGTTATACGTGTTATTGGGAGTTCCCTACCCTTTGCTACTGCATGCAGAAAAACTGCATAACATCTTACTGATTTATTTATTAAGCTATTTATTCAAGTTAATTGCCATCCAAGTAAGAGCGTATTGCTTCACGTATATCAGCAGCATTCCCAATATCAAACTCAAAACCACCCCATTCATCATTGTCATCATCATCATCATCATCATCATCATTCAGCTCTGTGTTGGTTTCCCCTCTCATAATGCAGATGTTATGTAAAATACAACAAGCGACAACAGTTTTTGGAACGTTTTTTGCATTAATTTCTAATTCCTTTCGCAGGCACCTCCACCTCCCTTTGAGCATGCCAAAAGCTTGTTCCACAACAACTCTTGACTTACTTAGAGTGGTATTGAATCTCAATTTCGACTGGTCTAAGTTTCTATTTTGATATGGCCTTACAAGCCATGGTAGACCAGGATATGCACTGTCTCCAATTATGATGGGGCCAACAGAAACGTTATGGATAACCTTATTAGGTCCCTGAAGTACCTCTCCTCTTTGGACCCTCCCATAAATCCCACTCATTCTCAGAACTCGAGCATCATGGATGCTGCCGGGAAACCCAACAGCCACATCTAAGAATCGACCATCTGCACCTACAATTCCCTGTAAATTCATCGAGTAAAAGCGCTTTCTGTTGAAGTAGCTTTCCTTGTTTTGTTGTGGAGCCTTAATCGGGATATGACACCCATCAATTGCTGCTAACACTTGAGGCAAAGGGGTGTTGGTTTCATTTGAAAATCTGTCGATAGCATCGGTTGTTTCTTGCTCACTTTGTGGGAATTTGATCCAGTCTTCATGTAGGTCAACAAGGGAATCAATCACTTCATTCGTAACTTTCATAGCTGACGATTTTCCAATACCAAAAGTAGATGCTACAGCTCTAAAACAGTTACCTGTGGAGAGTCGCCACAGAGCGACTGCCACACGCTTTTCCACGCAGATTGCTTCTCTTAGTCGAGTGTTTCTCCTTTCAATCGACCCCCGAAGTAACTGTACAAGGAAATTGAAGGTGTCTCTTGATATTCGAAATTGCTGATGCCAATATGGATCATGTTCATACACACGTTCATTAAGCATAGAATTGAACCAGAACTGAGGTCTTGGAAGGATCCACGCTCTGCGATCATTGTTACGCCTTAGTAAAGCTGCGATAATTGCTGTCATCGTCGAAATAGACAGCAATCTAAATCGCCGTGATAACTGAATAAGTCTGATATAAAAATAAATTCGCCTTTTTCGTTTTTTCTTAAATAATAGGAGAATAATCCTCAAAATTCTTCTGTCAACCATTTTGGTGTTTGACAGAAGAGCGAGTCTTTCTTGGTGTAACTATGGTTAAACCTCACATGTGTGACCTCAAAGTTGTTTAACCATATATGAAAGAGTGTAACTATAGTTTGTATTACGTCATTTAATTAAGCTTAACCTAGGTTAAACTATAGTTAAACGCCCCAGTGTGGCCACAGCCAATGTCATTAACGTTGTCCACCGAAAAAAAGACATTTACACATTTAGACATTTACACATTTAGACTAAAAGAAATATCACGTGTTTCCTCGAACGTTCTGGCATAAAACAAACGCTGAAGTACAATTCTCCATCTTAAATCCTCACTAAATGGTCGGGCATTCTGGATTTTCGATTCACGAGTTGAATATTACATTTAAAGTTCAGGCTCACTTTAGTCTAAATATCTAAATGTGTAAATGTGTAAATGTGTAAATGTGTAAATGTGTAAATGTGTAAATGTGTAAATGTGTAAATGTGTAAATGTGTAAATGTGTAAATGTGTAAATGTGTAAATGTGTAAATGTGTAAATGTGTAAATGTGTAAATGTGTAAATGTCTTTTTTCGGTGGACAACGTTAATGACATTGACTGTATGTGTTTACTCCGACGAAGGACTAGCGTCCGAAACGTCAGTAAGTTTTTTCATTTTTTCATCTTTTCACGGTGTAAAATTTACCTTTTCATAATTACTGTTTCATTAGAAACACCGACGCAGCTCGCACTAGTCTTTAGCAAATCTCTTCTATGTATAGTTAGTTTTTTCGATTTCTTAACTTGTATTTTTACTTTTACATGTATATATGTATATTTATCATTACTGCTTCATTAGAAACACCGACGCAGCTCACACTAGTTTTTAGCTAGTTATCTCTTCTATGTATAGTTAGTTTTTTGATTCTTTTAACTTGTATTTTTACTTTTTTTACATGTATATATGTATATTTATCATTACTGTTTCATTAGAAACACCGACGCAGCCCACACTAGTTTTTAGCTAGTTATCTCTTCTATATATAGTTAGTTTTTAAATTTTTTAACTGGTATTTATACTCTTTTTACATGTATATATGTATATTTATTATATAGACATGAGTATTTTACTGGGAAATACGCCACTCGTACTTTTTATACAAACTACATCCGGGACATGCAGTAACATATTTTCCATATCTTTACTAGCAGCAGTAAGGGGGACTCGCGAAGCGCCGGCATTGCCAAAAATCACAAATCGAAAAACACCAGGGGGAGGGTGGGTTTTTTGGAGCAGTGACGAGGCCCTACAGGGGGTCTTGCGCGATCCGGTGGCAGCGCGAAAAGTCCCTTACTGCTGCTATGTTGGGTACCGCAAACGGAGGTTAAGATATTCCTTAGATATAGATGGACGCCATCAAGAGCATACGAAACAAAACTGTGCGTAAGCTAAGAACTCAGGTGTTGGATCGCCTGGACGCCGACTTTGCCTTCACAACATTTATGGAGGGAGATACAGACGAGACGATGACAGAAGAAAGAGCAGAAAAAATTATGGACATGATGCCCGAAGGTAACTACCGTTTGGAGTTGACGTTTATAAAGTATTTAGACGGCGAGTGGATAATCGAAAAGGGCCGTAATCCTATTCGGGCGTCAGGTAAGCAAAACCTGTTTGTCTTAAGTGAAAATACGCGCCCGGGAGCGTTAGTAGGCATTTAGTAGAGTGTACAGAATCCCATTGTTTCGGCAACCACTTTCGGCTACCTTTTTTTGTGTTCCAAAAGATGTGTATGCGTGTCCCCAAAAGATGTGCATTGCTGTCCCGAAAGATGTGCATTGCTGTCCCAAAAGATGTGCATTGCTGTCCCGAAAGATGTGCATTGCGTGTCTCATAGAAGAGTGTCAGTGCCTCGACTACCTTTTCTCGCGTCCCAAAAGGTGTCGATCCGGATATCCCCCGTAGAATGTCGACAATAGGGTTAAATCTTTGTTTAGTATGTGTGGAAACTATTCCAAAGAGTGTCTTAGAATGTCGACAATAGGGTTAAATCTTTGTTAAGTATGTGTGGAAACTATTCCAAAGAGTGTCTTAGAATGTCGACAATAGGGTTAAATCTTTGTTAAGTATGTGTGGAAACTATTTCAAAGAGTGTCTTAGAATGTCTACAATAGGGTTAAATCTTTGTTAAGTATGTTAGAGTGTACAGAATCCCATTTTCCCGCCTTTTTTTGTGTTCCAAAAGATGTGCATTGCTGTCCCAAAAGATGTCTGTGTCGTGGTTTGCGACGCTTCCCAAAATAGAAGAGCGCCTTCGCGTGTTCCAAAAGATGCGTATGTGTGTCCCCAAAAGATGTAGATCAATGTTCCAAAAGATGCGTATGTGTGTTCCAAAAGAGTGTCTCAGAATGTCGACATTGAAGTTAAATCTTTGTTAAGTATATATGGAAACTAAAAGAGTGTCTTAACAAAGATTTAACCTTAATTGTTAACATTCTGAGACACTCTTTGGAATAGTTTCCAGGTATCCTTAACAAAGATTTAACTTCAATGTCGACATTCTAAGACACTCTTTTGGAATAGTTTGCCCGAAGAGGCCCCTTCTACCTTCTTTGTAGGGCCACGCGCAATGGTGCAGCTACGTAGCCCGGAATTCGAATGTTGCCTATTGTCTCCTGCGCTCTGTACAAGCCACCTACCACATCCAAAAGGATTTCTATCGTGCGCTGTTTTCCTAGCATGTATCCAGCTATGCCTATGGCTATGTACAAATACATGTCTATATCTGTGGACAAACAGGTATCTACCATATGGATCCATAGGGTATTCCATGGACAAACATAGGGTATGTTCCGTATCTACCTACATATATGGCCACACCCAAGATACTATCCAAAGAGGAGATCGCAGACCTTTTGGAAGACAGGAAGAATGGAATGGGGCTACAAAAGGTAGCCAAGAAGTATGGTGTGGGTATTCCCAAAATACGCAGGATAGAGCAGGAAAACAATGCGACGCCTGCAATTCCAGAAACGCCACCTACGACAGATTTGCAGAAGCATTTTCTAGAAGTGCAGGATTCTTTTGCCATTGTTTTGGACGACCTAGGAAAAGCAAAGGAGGAATTGCTGGCCGAACTTGCAACCACAAAAAAAGAATTGCTAGACCGCGTGGACGATCTAGAAAAGCTTCGTGCGGAGCTGTCGTCCAAGATACAACCACCTGGTAGCGACGAGGATGGCTACTGCAGCGAGGAAAACCTAGAGGACGAAGTGGAGGAAATATCCACGAAGATAGACTGGCAAATAGCCGGGAACATAGTACTCGCCATCTTTGGCATTGGAGCATTGCTTTGGGCGCGCATGCAGCAACCAGTGGAAAAGGTTGTCTACTACGAACGGCCACAGAGGCCTTCTAAGATTCCGGAGATGGAGTAGAAAGGGTGTAACTCAGCGTGACACCCTTTGCGGAGACGTGCACTATTCTGTCTTTCTTCTTTGCTTTGGTAGTCTTTTCTCTGCCTATTTTGCAATACAAAGGCGCTGGAGATGTCCAGTCTATCTTTTGCTCGTCCAAGAAGTGTCCCCATACCGGAGTGGTTGCATGTTCTACCGTGCAGCCCTCCAATACGCACTCCGAGCATTTTTCGGAGAGAAACAGGATTGTCCTTTCTTTTCCCCTGTAGGTGGTTTTGGCGTAGCGCCAGCATTGGTATTCGCCCGGCTGCATGCGCAGCGCCTGCACGCATTCTTTGTTTGGTGGCGCTACGACTTTCAGTAGCTTTCCTGGATTCTGCGGCATTTTGTGGTCTATTTTTCTGGCCAACTCGTGGTATGTGTCCAAGCCTGGTCCTTCCGGTACGAAGACAGTTGCTATGCCATTTTTCCACTCTAGCAATATTTCTTCTCCTGGTATGGCAGTGCGTATGTTGCCGTTTGCTTCGAACTTTCCAGCTGCAAATGCCTCCAATAGGGCTTCCGTGGCCCATGCCACAGACGTTTCTCTATTCCTCCGCAATACTACTCGGTGCCCCCTTGCCGACCCCAAGTCTCTGGGGATCGCATATCCTAGTATTTTGTAGTCTCCTGCGGGTATTTGGTCCATCCTATGCACTTTGGCTCTGGGCGTCTCTGGACCAAACGAGCTTTATTTTCCAAAGAACAATCTACGCAGATTGTCTGTTCTTTTGGAAATCCTATCCAACAGCTTTTCGTACTTTTCCAACTCTTCTTCTATCTTTCGCCTGTCTTCTTCTTTTTGCCGCAGGATGTTCTGCTTTTGTTCCGACAGCTCTGCGTGGTATCTCTGCGTGGCTTCTACCCACTCGTCGCCTTCCAAATCGTCTCGTATGTCTTCCAAGCGCTGCTGCCGCTTTCTTTTGGACAGAAAGGATATCCTGCGGTCCGTAGGTACTTCCAGTATTCCGAAGAGACTCTTTTCTACTCCTATTCTTTGCGCCTTCTTCGTACGCCATATCCACTCTACGTGTTCCGTCGGAGGCAGCATTGTGGCAATGGCAGGGGCATTTGTATGCACGCGCGTAGGGAACTTGGACTCCGCCAATACCGTAGGGGCATCTTTGGTGTAGCAGCGCAGCGGAGCTATTTCCACAGGTTCCATACCAAGCACATCTATGCGAAATATGGGGCATTTGCGCAGGCCAAACTCTGCTATGGTCCAAAGTACACATTGTTCCCATTTGTCGTTGCCACGAACTCGCACTCCGGCTATGCGTCTGGTTTCCAAATTACAGTACCAAGCTAGGAATATTTCTTTCGTCTCCTCGCAGCAAATGCACAAGCACCTGTCCAAATGTTCCGCAAGTGCCAACCACATATTCTTTGGCGGCTGTACTACGAATATGTCCTGCAAAGGTTCTAGTGTTTCCGCGATGGCATTGGTGTGGGATTTGGAGAAATCTTTGCCATAGATGGATATTTCTACCCTAGTGCATCCTCTTTTTTGCACGTCTGGGCGTAGGAATGTTCTACGCAAATGGTCGTTGGGACAATCCACGTACTCTGCCAACTTTGCTCCTACTGGGTTTTGCACTTCTCCGGCCTCGAAGTTCGACACTATCTTGTTGTATATTTTGGTTCTCTTTCCGTCTTCCATCCAAGTACAAACATGGTTCCCGACGGCATGCGTATTGTCCAAAATGGTGCCTTCGCGCCAACCAGCTTCTCCTTGTTCTTTGTAGCCCATTTGCCGCAGTCTGCGCACCAATGCAGCTCTGTCCAAAGTACCGGAGAAATCCTGTGTGTAGTCCACGGAGTAGATGCCATATCCTTGCCCATACAAAGCCATGGAGAATTTGCGTACGTTTTCCCCGACATCTTCTATTTGCAGCTCCGAAGTGTCTACTTTGGCCACGAAGTATCCAGCAGGATCTGTGTTGTGTATTCCATACCATTTGCCTTTGGCATTGGAGCGCTCTTCTATCTTTGCGATGTTTTCTACGATCTTTCCCTGCTTGCAGGTATGTACGATACTCGTGGGCAGAAACCCACCAAATGCCACTGTTGCTGCCGTAGATATCTGCGCAACTATTGTCTTTGCACTTCTGCAGAGCAGCTTCTTGCCATACAAATTCTCTTCCGCAACGAAACCATATACGAATATGTCGTCTACGAATGGCGGCAATCCTTCCAGCGGCTGCAAACTGGTAGTACCTTCGTTGTTGCGTAGGTAGTCGCATTTGGATATGTCCGGCAGCAAGTTCCCGTCGCATGCATTGTCCAGCAGCAAATGCGCCAACACTCTGCTCTTTGCACGTATGCCCATTTCTTGCAATGTAACCGAAATACTCTTTTGGGAGTCCATGTCTATATCTAGGAGCAGAAGGTTTTTGGCTACTACTATGGATTTTCCCGCGCGCCCTTGCTACGTCGGGGAAATACTGTGCACAATCCAAGAGCGGCGTTTCGCAGCCCATGCATAGTAGAAGCGCCCTGTTTCGGGGCCCTTGCTATCCCACGGACATTCCTGGGGGCCCTTTCTGGCTCAGTGGGTGCACAAAAAAATACTACTTTGTGTCTACTAGGAATACCCGTGTGGGAGTTTGCCTGGAAAATGGGATTCTGTACAGGTAGGTAGTTTCCACACATCCTTAACAAAGATTTAACTTCGTTGTCGACATTCTGAGACACCTTTTGAAATAGTTTCCACACATACTTAACAAAGATTTAACTTCGTTGTCGACATTCTAAGACACTCTTTCGAAATAGTTTCCACACATACTTAACAAAGATTTAACTTCGTTGTCGACATTCTAAGACACTCTTTGGAATAGCACATACACATCTTTTGGGACACGCATACACATCTTTTTGGGACACGCAGTGACGATCCATACAACGCGGTTGCGAACACAAAACAAGGTAGCCGAAAATGGTTGCCGAAACAATGGGATTCTGTACACTCTACTAATGGTAAGCCCTTGCGCGCTGTGGACTGTCATGCAATAACCAAGCCTCCAATCCGGGTGGGAGGTTATTTTTTCCACCTTTTCTATTGGCACCCAGGCTTTATCGTGCGTTACAGCGTTCTGCAGTTGAACGTCGGTACCAGGTACCCAGACGTCTCTTTTTTGCATGCGGGTGTCGTGGGGTTTGTAGCAAACAGGCACCAAATGACTAGGAAAGCGCTCTCGGTGTATATTTAGCAAATCCTTTTGTATGCGAGACTGTGCTGCGCGCTTGCTGCTTAGCACCAAATCCTTTGGATGCCATGTGTAAAGAAAGTCCTCGTATTTCTTCGCTCGTATGTGCTTACGTAGTATCTTGTTTTGTTCCGCGTCGCTAAGGCCCCTTAATTCCGCCTTTAATTTACGTACTTGGTCTTTGCTGCGGTAGTCGGTGTTGATTTCTTCACAGTGGTCTACCATTCCTTTTAACCATTCGTGGGGCATTTCTCCGGCTATTGGAGGAGGTTGGCATGGATCCCCAGCAAATATCACCTGGCATTTCCCTTTTAGGAAGTCTACGAACTCCTGCAGTATTTCCAAGGGAACGGTGCAAATCTCGTCCCAAAGTATTACCGGAGGTATGTCGTGTACTGCCTCCGGTACCCACTTTTGGCCATTCCAGCGAAAGAAGCTGTGGTAGGTTTGCGCGTCGTAACCCATCTCCGTTAATTCCCTTTCCAAACGATGCGTAGGAGTTAACACCTTTATCTTTGGAAAGAGTTCCAAAACCCTGGTGGTCTTACCACTACCACCCGTTCCGTAAAGGTAAGAGAAGCGTTGGTAGGAAATGGGGTCCGTAACTAACGGTAATGGCTCTTCTGTGGGGGTAATGGCGCCTTTTGTGTGTCCACCATGATATTCCACACGTTCTCTCCAGGCTTTTATCTCTTCGTCTTTAACGCGCCATTGACCACTTTCCGCTAACTCGTCTTCGGTGTAGAACTCCTGCATCTTTTCTAACACTTCGGGCTTTACGTACAAGGAATCCGTGGCTACACGTGGTATGTCCTCTTTGTCGAACCGTAGCAGCATCGCAAGAAGGTTAATGTGCGCATATGCTAACATACTGGCGCGTAAATGGTAATATTGCGGTCTGTGATCTTGGTAGTAACACAGTGCATTCCACTTATGTTCTTTTTGACCTTCTACGAAGTAGTTCCACTTTTCCACAGATACCATCGATCCATCATCATGTGCGCGCTTTACGAGGAAGCTTAACTCTCCTTCGTCCGTTATTAAGCGTCGCTGCATATGTTTTTCGCCTTCTTTTGCGCCCTGAGTGAACTTTCCTATGACAACCCGCGCGGTGGGGTTATGCTCAGGTAACCATTTTGTGAAGGAGGAGTGACACAATATGGCTTCGTGGGCGGTGTACGTCATAAGTTTATGCTCTTCAAAGAACTTTAACAACGGCACGGGAATCCATTCCTTCTCCTGTAAATGTTTACCATACCACGCGTAAATTATGGGGTGTAAGCCCTTTGCTAACTTCCATGAGGTTAATCTTACAAACCCCGTAGCTGGAGCGTCATAGCTGCCGTCTAAGGACACACGAAAGAACTGTGAGTCTGGATGTCCGTAGCGGTCATAATACTCCTTACAATCCCCCAATCCTTTAAAACTTGCGGGGTAACAGTGTTTCATGTCTAAGGAGACGTATTCGTTTTCGTCATACTCCATGTTCCACAGACCTCCATGACCATGCTCTACACAGGCTTTGGCTATGTCGGCGAATTCCTTAGGCGTGGACTTCCATCCGTTCCTCTTCTTTGCGGCTAAGAAGTCCAAACTACGAGAGCTAAGGACCTCGTCTGAGAAGTCTTCCCCTAAGGTTTCACAGGCACTTTGAATGCGTTGATGTTCAATTTCGGGGCGGTAAAGAGTACCATCCTGCGTCATAAACTGACTTCCTTCCGAATCCATCAACCAAACGGAGTTTTCGTGGACTAATTCTATCAACGGAGAAGCTTTATAGACCTTAGTTTCCTTCTTTTTGGGAAACCTAAGTTCTCGCCAAGCGTGTCCATTGTGTTGGTAAATGATTATGGGGGCACCTCTACCTCCGTATTTGTGCGTACCTGGGTAAATGAACCCGTCAGTGATATCTTTTACGTGTATGCGGCGTTCTAAGGCAGTCTCTAACTTCTTGATGTTGTCTATGGTGGCTCCGGCCTTATGTGTGTCTTTTTCCCATTTCCTGATGGCTTCTCTTCTCTTTAAAGTTAACTTACCACCACGGGTGGAGTCCTCAAAGAACTCTCTTACTAACTTCGCAACACAGTTACCTGGATGTCGCATTGGTTTGAGCTTCTTAACGTCTGGCTTCTTAATCTCGTACGCACCGTAAATGACCACAGTAACTGGGTAAGCGACCTCGTAAAACATCATGTCAATGCCTACTAACGCTCCCGGGCGCGTATTTTCACTTAAGACAAACAGGTTTTGCTTACCTGACGCCCGAATAGGATTACGGCCCTTTTCGATTATCCACTCGCCGTCTAAATACTTTATAAACGTCAACTCCAAACGGTAGTTACCTTCGGGCATCATGTCCATAATTTTTTCTGCTCTTTCTTCTGTCATCGTCTCGTCTGTATCTCCCTCCATAAATGTTGTGAAGGCAAAGTCGGCGTCCAGGCGATCCAACACCTGAGTTCTTAGCTTACGCACAGTTTTGTTTCGTATGCTCTTGATGGCGTCCATCTATATCTAAGGAATATCTTAACCTCCGTTTGCGGTACCCAACATAGCAGCAGTAAGGGACTTTTCGCGCTGCCACCGGATCGCGCAAGACCCCCTGTAGGGCCTCGTCACTGCTCCAAAAAACCCACCCTCCCCCTGGTGTTTTTCGATTTGTGATTTTTGGCAATGCCGGCGCTTCGCGAGTCCCCCTTACTGCTGCTTCACTAGTGAGGATATCGATGACGTCACTTGTGATGTTTTCCCGCTCAAGGAGCGTTGTAATAATAGTTTTTCTTTGTGGATTTGTCTATATGATATGAAGTTTATCTTCGAGTGGTGTAAAATATTTCACTCGTTCGCTGCGTTCACTCGATCGTGTGAATATTTCCATCACTCGAAGATAAACTTCATATCTTCGCGCCACCGTGTGACATCCTCTATATATATTTTTAACAAACACTATAGAAGAACAAAGTTATAATGAACCCTCGTTATTAAAGTTATAATATAAATATTTAAATGAAAAAGAGAAAATAAATCTGCAGTTTGTAATTTGAGTGTGAAATATTTTCGTTATCGATGCCAACCCATTCCCGTTCCCAGACCTTTAAACGCATTAACCAAATCGTATTATTTTTTAATATATTTTATATTTTATATATATTTTACCTTCGTTATGAGGCTCTGCTATCCGAGGTTGAGAAAATATTGGGTCGAGATGGCATTATATTGCATTGTGGGACTGTTTTAGGGGCCATACATTTATCTAAGTTGTCTCCACTTCTCTTACCATAAAGCCGCCCTTCAAAGTATTTTCACCAGCAACAAAAAGGCTGAATTTTCGGTTGTTTTTCTTTTGGAATTTCACTTGCTATTCTATTCTGTATTGATGTAGGTTTTAATCGTATTTTTTCTCGTAACTTGTACCTTGTTTTGTATTTTGGGGGGGGGAGAGAGGTTAGTTTTTCACGCAACCAATGACCGAAAGCTAACTACATTTGGCGGCAAGATGTAGGACGCGCTCGCTTGCGTATCCCTTCAGCCAAATAATCAAGATACTACTTCCACGTCCAAAAAGTAAAGCAGTTTTATAAAGATTTTTCTTACTTTAGTTACATGACAGGTTTTTTTTCTTGATTAAGGCAGAGAGATAAGGTCCCTTGGGATACCTGTGCTTCAGGCTCAAGCGCATGCTTGAAGGAGCACTTCCAACATGGCGGGATACTGCAAACAGATTGCAGTTCGTAAAGTTTTTCTATGGGGAATAGCTGCCATATATTTGTTTGCATTCTCTTCTCTTTACATCCAAATACCAGGTATCTCACTACTTTAGCACTTCACAAAGTTTTACTTAAAATGGAATATTTTTTCTACGAAAAGTCTTATGTTTTAAAATCCACGTCTGGAGAGAAAATCGATACAAAAAGTTTTAAAAATTTAAATAATTCAAAATTTTGACTACATTTTTTATAGGTCTCTATGGTAGAAATGGTATTATGCCTGCGAAGATTGCATTCAAAGAAGGTAGGACCACAAAAAAAATATATCCTTTAAAAAATATTCGATAGTAAATTTCACTTGAAGTTTAAGAATGGGTCATTGAGGTTCTTAGGAGGGGAGGGGTGGGTTGGGTAGCTAACAAAGTCACAAATACTAATTGTATGAAACATAAGACCTAATTAAGGTTGGAGATCAAGGGTGGAACAATGTAATGGTAGTACACTCATCTTTTACGTCTGGGGTCTCAGGTTTGATTCTTGGACTCTGCATCACGTGTGAGTAAAGTTTGTTAGATTTTCTCCAGTCTTCAACCTGTGAGTTAGCCATGCCCTGACTTAGATCAGCCCAGAGGTTGTTTCAGGGTTTAATCTGTGAGTTAGCCATGCCCTGACTTAGATCATTCCAGAGGTTGTTTCAGGGTTTGATCTGTGAGTTAACCATGCCCTGACTTAGATCAGCCCAGAGGTTGTTTCAGGGTTCAATCTGTGAGTTAGCCATGCCCTGACTTCGATCAGCCCAGAGGTTGTTTCAGGGTTCAATCTGTGAAATAGCTGACTGATTAGCATAAAGGTTATTTTTAACCTTTTGTAGCAAACTCTACTCACACTGAGTCCATGAATCAAACCTGTGACTCCAGAGAAGAGATGTGAGTGTACTACTGCTCCTGATAAACTTAGAAGACAACTTGTTTAAGTGGCTATATATAATCATTATCATGAAGCTTCAGAGGCGGAGGGTTATCTACATTGAAAAATTTTATACTTTTATTGAGAATCAAACATTTGTTTTTGACGAAATAAAAAAGGACCGTACCTTGAGCTGCCTAGTTTTTGTTTTGTAGAGTATGCAAGGACTTGGGACAATTTTATGAATAAGCCTACGTTGCTATGGTTTATGCCCCATCTTGGCTTGGACATAGAGACAGGAATGGAACTGCTTTGTCTCGTTGGTATGATGATATCTCTTCTGGCCTTTTCAATGGATTCCTGGAGAGATTCCGTATCATTTTTCATGCTGTGGTTTCTCTATTACTCTGTCTATCAGGTAGTAATAATAAAATGGAATGGGATAAATGGGTTATTAATGGGATGGGAGAATTGAAAGGAAATAAATATGGGAATAGCCCACTTCCAAGATATGCTTCGCTTGTCACGCACAAAGGTTTCAGTACGAGGCTACGTGCCAAATGCTCAGTCATTCGTGACAGGCGGTAAGGATAAATTTAATTTAGCACGTAGCCTCATACTTGTGCGTGACAAAGCAAAGCATATCTCGGAAGTAGGCTATTGATTGGTCAGATAGAAAAAATGAGATGGAATTTTTTTCCTTTTTGCTATCAGGTTATGATGGTAAAATGGGATGGGATAATTGAGTTAATGGGATGAGAGAAAAAAAGGAAAAAGTATGTGAATGATTGGTCTAATGAAAATAAAGAATAGGGATGTTTTTCTATTTTGCTATCAGGTTATAATCATGGAAGATAATTTTATCCCCGTAGGTACAAAAAATAGTAGACTGATGTTTCGGACGTTAGTCCTTCGTTGGAGTCTTCGTCGTTCCTACGGTGATAAAATTATCTACTACGACACATTTGATTCAACTAAAAAACACCGACGCAGTCCAAACTAGTTCCAAAACTAGTCATCATTTACATAATCATGGTACAATGGGATGGGAAATTGTGTTATTGAAATGGGAGAAGTGAAAGAAAGGAAAGAGTTTGATTGACCAGTTAAAAAAGAAAAAATAGTGGGGAAATAAAAGGAAAGTAAATGTTTAAGGGATATTTTGTAATACTTTTTAAATCTGTAATACCTTTTATACTCATTTATTTCTTTGATCATCCAGGTTGGACAAACATTTTTGTGGTTTCAGTGGTGAGATTTAGAATTTTTCTTCATATTCCAATTTTCTGATTTTGTTTCTATGATTCTTCATTAATACTAAATGTCCAAAGAATAATTCTTTTTCCTTCTCTCTAGGGATATTTTATTGATGGAAGTAGGATTTTTAACTGTATTAGTTGCTCCTTTTGGTCATGTTCCCTCAAGGTACGCTTAAAATGTGACTTCTAATATTAACGTTATTGAAATCTGCTTCATCGACTGCACCATCATCAACGCCACTTACTGTAGTTTTCGCAACTCGAAAAATGCAGTAAACATAAAGTTTGGTATTTTACTGATGTGTCCAATGTCTGATGTTAGTGAAAAAGCCATTAATGATGTGTGCTTTAAAGTAAGCATGTTCACAGAGGGAGGAAACATGGAAGAGACCAAAGAAGCTCTGCAAAGCCAAGAAATTGAAATCATTTTAATTTAAAAAATTCCTTAATATTAAAACCATAAACATTTCTCTCTTAGTTCATCATTCAGTCATCATGACGGCATCACATTTTGGCTCGTGAAATGGCTGGCATTTCGTTTAATGTTCTGTTCAGGTGTCGTCAAGCTGAACAGTCAATGTCCAACCTGGTGGGGCCTGACGGCGTTAGATTGGCACTACGAATCTCAGGTAGGAATTCCCATTCTCTTTCTCTCCTCTTCTCATTCAATAACCAGTCCATCTGTTAATAATAATAATAATAATAATAATAATAATAATAATAATAATAATAATAATTAGTAATAATAAAATTTTTCATTGCTAGAAATGTATTGTAAGTATTGTATATACTTTTATTTTCTGAACCATTTTAAAGACAATGATTTTATAGGGACATCTATTTAATATATCGTAATTTCCTTTTAGACTGTATAGGTTACGCTGTGCGCACTAAAGAGGTCATAGATTTTTACATCTATGTGCTTTAGTACTGCATATAGTAATAATAATGGGGTTCTTATATAGTGCATTTCACATTTTCTCAATGCGTTTTACTTTTATGAGCATTGGAGGACTTTATTAAATCATCCCATCTGTGTCAGTCAATCCACCAATCCATCTGTAGATCAATTCTTTCGGCCCTCTGTCCATTTCATCATCAGTCTATTCTAATGCATTTACCGCTCCTGGGTTGACAGCGTAATGCCTAACAGGTTTTGCAACCCTATTGATAAGTCAGCCGATAGATTGAATTAGAATTTAGAAATTGATTTTTGTGTAGGGAGGAAAAACCAGTGAAACTGGAGAAAAAGCCCTTGAAGCGCAGGAGAGAACCAACAAACAACTCTACTTACATACAACACAGGAGAGAACTAACAAACAACTCTACTCACATACTACACAGGAGAGAACCAACAAACAACTCTACTCACATACTACACAGGAGAGAACCAACAAACAACTCTACTCACATACTACACAGGAGAGAACCAACAAACAACTCTACTCACATACTACACAGGAGAGAACCAACAAACAACTCTACTCACATACCACACAGGAGAGAACCAACAAACAACTCTACTCACATACTACACAGGAGAGAACCAACAAACAACTCTACTCACATACCACACAGGAGAGAACCAACAAACAACTCTACTCACATACCACACAGGAGAGAACCAACAAACAACTCTACTCACATACTACACAGTCTGAGAGAACCAACAAACAACTCTACTCACATTCTTCACAGGAGAGAACTAACAAACAACTCTACTCACATACTACACAGGAGAGAACCAACAAACAACTCTACTCACATTCTACACAGGAGAGAACCAACAAACAACTCTACTCACATACTACACAGGAGAGAACCAACAAACAACTCTACTCACATTCTACACAGGAGAGAACTAACAAACAACTCTACTCACATTCTACACAGGAGAGAACTAACAAACAACTCTACTCACATACTACACAGGAGAGAACCAACAAACAACTCTACTCACATTCTACACAGGAGAGAACTAACAAACAACTCTACTCACATACTACACCGGAGAGAACCAACAAACAACTCTACTCACATTCTACACAGGAGAGAACTAACAAACAACTCTACTCACATTCTACACAGGAGAGAACTAACAAACAACTCTACTTACATTCTACACAGGAACTCTACTCACATACTACACCGGAGAGAACCAACAAACAACTCTACTCACATTCTACAGAGGAGAGAACTAACAAACAACTCTACTCACATTCTACACAGGAGAGAACTAACAAACAACTCTACTTACATTCTACACAGGAGAGAACTAACAAACAACTCTACTCACATTCTACACAGGAGAGAACCAACAAACAACTCTACTCACATATGACACCCAGCCTTGCAAGACTCTAACCCGGGTCAGCATTGGTGCAAGGCGGCACATTAGCAAGCACACACCACCTGTGCTTCCCGAGTCCATTCAATCATTTATTTATCCATTTATCATTCATAATTTCCATTTCCCTTCCATTTATCCCTTTACCTCTTTTTCATCAATAGTGTATCCCAACTCCTTTAGCCTGGTATTTCCATCAGTTACCCAGTTGGTTCCAACGTCTGAGTATACTATTAGTGTAAGTAATGTCAATTTTATCAAACCTTGAAACAATTACCTCTTGGCTGCTCTAAGTCAGGGCATGGCTAACTCACAGATTGAACCCTGAAACAATTACCTCTTGGCTGATCTAAGTCAGGGCATGGCTAACTCACAGATTGAATCCTGAAATAATTACCTCTTGGCTGCTCTAAGTCAGGGCATGGCTAACTCACAGATCAAACCCTGAAGCAACCTCTGGGCTGATCCAAGTCAGGGCATGGCTAACTCACAGATTAAACCCTGAAACAACCTCTGGGCTGATCTAAGTCAGGGCATGGCTAACTCACAGAGCGAACCCTTAAACAACCTCTGGGCTGATCTAAGTCAGGGCATGGCTAACTCACAGATTGAACCCTGAAACAACCTCTGGGCTGATCTAAGTCAGGGCATGGCTAACTCACAGATTGAACCCTGAAACAACCTCTGGGCTGATCTAAGTCAGGGCATGGCTAACTCACAGATAGAACCCTGAAACAACCTCTGGGCTGATCTAAGTCAGGGCATGTCTAACTCACAGATCAAACCCTGAAGCAACCTCTGGACTGATCCAAGTCAGGGTTTGGCTAACTCATGGATCAAATTGGAATTTATTGTGTTGGGTTTTGTGGAGGGAGGAAAGCTGTAGAACCCAGAGGAAAACATCAAACCAAGGGAACGCTCCAACAAATCCAGGAATTGAGCCTGAGAACCCAGAAGTTAGAGACAAGTACACTACTGCCACACCCAGTATCCAATGTAGTATCGCGATTCACTAAATAGTTTCTTATATTTTTGAGAAGACAATATTTTGTGGTATTGTCGTTTCAGAATTAAGGTTTCTGATTGGCTAACATGTGACGAAAAGGAAAGCTTGAGCACACGCGGATCCAATTTTTACACTCGTTGCTTGCACCAAAGCTTGAGCCTTTTAGGAGAATTTCACTTTTAATCAATGAAAATCGGTCAGTTTTTTTCCTTTTTGTGTGTTAAAGTCTTTAAATGATAATTAACTAGTTTATAATATCAATGATATCCAATGTTTTTTGATTCTATAAATGTTGTACCCTCTTGTTTTCAGGTATGTTATCCTGATAGCTCTTAGCTGGCTTTTCTTTGCACCAGTCAGATCACTAAGGATCTTTTCCTTCTACTCTCAGGTAAAATGTACTCCATATTATTTATTTAGCTTTTTTTGTTAGAGTGCAAATAATATACCCGTGAAATAGTTAGGATGAAATAGGAGATAGTTAGTGCTTAATTAGACAAGACATAGGAATTAATCGAGGCATGACAAGGGCACGGACGTTTACTAAAGTAACAACTCAATATGCAAATGAATAGATACAAAAATGCGAACATGTTAAATTATACGAAGGAAAAGCATGTACAATAAAATATTGTTTCAGTTTTTGTAAGTGTGTTTAAAAATTTTTTTAAATGCTCGCCCTTGAGTAGAAGATGTGCACTAGTTTACCTATCACAGCTCTCCTATTTCTTTGACTAATTAGCTTAGGCAGCAAATAGCACAAAGTTAGTAATTAGTTAGCTAGCTATCTATTTCACGGGTATATTATTTGCACTCTATTCTCTGTCAGAAGTTTTCAATCATTGGGAGATTGTATACTAGGTATAGGCCTTTCCTGAGTTCCATAAACAGGATGCATTGTGGTCTAGATTCAGAACAAACAACACCATATAAGACATAATGTTTGTACAGCTGTTAGTGTTACACAATAGAAGTATTTCACCATCACCTGACGGCAGCCATATTAAATGGTAGAAACAATACAATTTTACATAAGAAAGAATTCAATTCCCGAGAGCAAAGGGATTTTATTGTTCTGCCATCTAACCACAGGCAGCCCATGTGATGGTGAAATACCTCTAAAGAAAACAACAGTTTTGATCTAACAAATTAAAATTTCACATACATGGTTTAAAAATAGTGTGTTTATTGTTTACTATTTAATGTTTACAAGCTATTTTAGCTCCTATAAAGTGCCTATATTTTTGGGGAAAAATCCTATATTTTCCTATATTTAGAACTTGCACAACCTATATTATTTCCTATCAAATTTGTCTAAAAAGTGGCTGGGATGCCTTTATAAGACCATTCTTCCTAGGAATGGGTAGAAATGTTCTTTAGAGCCAGAAGATCAATAATTTTTCCTTTTAAAAAAGAATTTGTTACTCACTGACTCATCCTTTCATTTGCTCTTTCGTTCCTTTGTTTATTTGTTCATTTATTTATTTTGCTTTCCTTTCAGTTATTTTTCCAAATATTAATTATTCTGACTGGGAATTACAATTTCTTCAATCTGCTAGCAGTGTTTGTTTTGTTACCAATCATTGATGATGAACACTTAATGGCTGTTTGTCCCTCGTGGCTTGGTAAGTTAGAAAAACCAGAAACAGACACCCACCCATGGTTTTCCTAGAGACAGCCCATAGTTACTCCTAGAGTCACCCATAGGTACTCCAAGAGACACCCATAGTTACTCCTAGAGAGACCCATTGTGACTCCTAGAGACATCCATGGGTACTCCTAGAGACTCCCATTGGTGCTCCTAGAGACACTCATTGGTACTCCTAGAGACAGCCAAAGGTACTCCTAAAGGCATCCTTAGGTACTCCTAGGGACACCCATAGGTACTCCTAGAGACTCCCATTGGTACTCCTAGAGACACCCAAAGGTACTCCTAGAGACTGCCATTGGTACTCCTAGAGACACCCATAGGTACTCCTAGAGACTCCCATTGGTACTCCTAGAGACACCCATAGGTACTCCTAGAGACTCCCATTGGTACTCCTAGAGACACCCATAGGTACTCCTAGAGACTCCCATTGGTACTCCTAGAGACACCCAAAGGTACTCCTAGAGACACCCAAAGGTACTCCTAGAGACACCCAAAGGTACTCCTAGAGACACCCAAAGGTACTCCTAGAGACACCCAAAGGTACTCCTAGAGACACCCAAAGGTACTCCTAGAGACACCCATTGGTACTCTTTGAGACATGTACATACACCCATAGGTATCCATAGACATATCCTAAGATATTCCTTTTTAAGCATGCCTATGTGTTTTCAGTTTCAAGAAGCAGATTCAGTGGTCATCAGCTTTCACTTCCCACATGGGTTGAAAGGATCAAGAATATCTTCAGAAAGGTTGCATTTGTTGGAGTCATTGGTACTGTTTTCTACTGGATGGTAAAGCTATTTGACCTGGAAATTTCCAAAAAGCATGTGATCAAGTCCAAGATAAGTGAGTATTTTGTATGAGTATACAAAATTATCTCTATTGAATGAGGCTAACATATTCATTTGTTTGTCTAGCATTTTCTAAGGGAGAGTTCTTCGATGCAATTGAAAAGGCTACTCCAATCGCAATATGGATAGGATTGGGCTCCCTGTGTATTGAAATACTGAGAGCTTTTATTGGGTAAGAGACTGGAATCTAGTCTTTGGTCATTTCTTTTTTATATAATCAGTAGTTATATACTATTCATCGATGTGTTCAATGCATCCATTCTGTCCCTTCCATCCCTTCTACCCCTTTCTTGTAGTCCTTCCATCCAGTCAATCCATCTCATTTATTCTCTCATTTATTCATCCTTTAATCACCCATCCATGCATCCCATCTATCCATTCATTCATCCATCCATTCACCCATTCATTCACCCATCCATCCATCCATCCATCCAATCCATCTATCCATCCATCCATTCATCCATCCATCCATCCATCCATCCAATCCATCTATCCATCCATCCATTCATCCATCCATCCATCCAATCCATCTATCCATCCATCCATTCATCCATTCATCCATTCATCCATCCATCCATCCATCCATCCATCCACCCATCCACCCATCCATCCATCCATCCATCCCACTCATCCTATGCATCCTATTCATCCATCCATCCCTTTTATCTATCTATCCCATCAACTATCCCACCTATCCTATTCATCCCGTCCATGCATCTCAATTATTTAAGTGATTTAAGAATCATTTAATTAAATCATTTACTTTGCGGACACACGAACCAGGACCTCTTGAATATAACTGACCAACCAGATAACGGTAAACTAGACAGAGATTTATTTATTTATTTATTTACATTCATATTTTAACAGGAAGCTTCTTCACTTATAAATGTGATTTTCAAGAAGGTCCTGATAAATAAGATATTTTGACAATAACATGCAAAAAGAGAATGTGGAGGTTGAATATCGAAACCAGCTCGTTACTGAAAAGTCAACATCATTATTACTAGTATGTAAAATTGTAAAAGATGAAAAGTTCAAATTATTTAGGTTTACAGGTTTAAAAGAAATTCGATTTAAAATGGTTGATATTAGAACATTGTTTAAGAGTGTCACTCAGATTGTTCCATTCTTTCATGGAGATTGAACTGATAACATGTGTTAGCTAATCAGATTACCACGTTCTCACGCCTTTATTATATCGATGCGCTATCTGATTGGCTGGTTAAAAATATTGAACTAAATGTCGCACTATGATTGGTTGATGATACTAATTTATCATAGTGGTCGCAGTTGGAATCCGCACAGTAACTTCAAGAGTTTCAAGGCACTAAACAGATTAGAATCATTGCATATTATTTTTATCTTTCATAGTTGTATCATGGAAAGAGGTCTTGTGACCAAGGTCTGGTCTATTCTTCAGTGGTTTGTATTCTCCTTTGCTGCTCTTGGCATATTTGCTATCAGTCTGGTGAGTGAGCAAATGTGCTTCAATAGACTATTTTCAAGTTCCAGATTACCGCTGTGTTTCTTGATTACAGACTCATTTACCCAGGCTTAGCCTCGATTTTGTGAAGAATATTCACGTGTTCCAGTCAAGGTCCGTCGAGTTTCAAAGTGTTTGTACTGTTGAAGTTGTGCATTCTTTACTTTACCATTGGTGTTTGGGAATATTTAGACACTGATTTGAGGCTAGCCCTGAGTAAATGAGTCTGTAATCAAGAAACACATCTGTAATTTGGAATCACACCAGAGACCCCAGAGGTGAGAGGGGAGTGTACTACTGCTACACCACCCTTGATTCGCAAGCATGTGAGGTAGATTTGATCTGGACCTCATCTTGTCATAAATATTCTGTGTCAAATAATGACTAAAAACTTCTTGAAATTCTTTCACCTTTACTGCCCACTTTTTTTCACTTAAACTCTAACTAACCTGATTATTCTTTCTTCCAACTCCAATTCCCTTCTATCTTTTTCCTACCCATCCTATCCCATGATACCTTGCATGTTCAAGGAACTTGGGTGATCTGTTTGTCTCTTTCTCACACCACAGGTTCCCTATACGGATATTGACTACGCCACGCAACAAAAAGTCTGGCCTCTCATCAAAAGATTGAAGCACAAGACTGATTATCTGGAGCTAGTGCACGCTTATGGGCTGTTTAGAAGGTATGGGGTTCCTGTGGCTTCTTAGAAAGAGAGGGGCTTGGTTTAGAAGGAATGAGGGAGGAGACATGGGAACCTCACCTGGGGTTCCTGTGGCTTAGAAATGGAGGGGCATGGGACATCATGTCCTAGTCTCAAATTTGGCCAATGCACTTTTTTAATTCAACTTTCCTTGCATGTCCCTCATGACCTCCTTATCCGTATTTTTATTGTTTTTTTTTTTGTATTTTTTTTACTGGTTTCTAACTGGTTTTAATGTTATTGCTCAGCATGACTGGTGTTGGTGGCAGACCGGAAGTAATCGTTGAAGGAAGCAACTCATTGGAAGGACCTTGGAAGGTGTGTCGGGGGGTTATCAAATAGTCCACTTCCGAGATATGCTTCGCTTGTCACGCACAAAGGTTTCAGTATGAGGCTACGTGCTAAATTAAATTAATTCTTACCGCCTGTCACGAATGACTGAGCATTTAGCACGTAGCCTCATACTGAAACCTTTGTTGATAAAAGTCTAGAAATCTAATTGTCTGCTTCGATTGGTGTCCAAACATTGACCACCGCATCAGATGATGAACATTCCGCACGAGACAGGAAATGACGTCAAGTGAAGCCCAGCAATAGACCTCTTTACCTTTAGCATAATGATTTCCCATTTCAGTTAAACAAAGAAATGATACTCTAGGGAATGACACATGGTCTTGAGAATAAGATTCTTTGTTTGAGTTGTATCCATATTCATGTGTCTTCTCATGTACAACCGTTAAACAAAGAAATGATACTCTAGACAATGACACATGGTCTTGAGAATAAGATTCTTTGTTTGAGTTGTATCCATATTCATGTGTCTTCTCATGTACAACCGTTAAACAAAGAAATGATACTCTAGGGAATGACACGTGGTCTTGAGAATAAGATTCTTTGTTTGAGTTGTACTCATATTCATGTGTCTTCTCATGCACAACCGTTAAACAAAGAAATAAACATTACACCCAAGATAAAGAGGACTATTACCCTGCGTATCTGCTTAAGAAAAGGTGGATGATATGGGAGAGGTCTTCCTTTCTTCATCCCTATTCCCTATTCCCCACTTTCCCCCCCTCCCCCCCCTTCCCCACCCATCCTCTTCCCAAGAGACACTAAACGGAGCACCAACGCAAACAACAACAAACAAACAAGCAAGTGAAAAACCGGAAGTAAATTAGTCCCGTCACGTGATATTTTTTGCATTCCCTTTTTAGGAGTACGACTTTCTATATAAACCTGGGATTTTGGACAAAAGACTTCCAGTTGTTGGTAAGTAAATTCCAGTTATGGATTGAAATTTGCTCCTTGGGGACACAGTGTTGAACCAAACTGAATGCGCATAGTGTGCTGAATACCTGCAGTCAACACTTCCACGTCATTTTCAAACTGACCTGGATTCGATGCCTGAAAATATGAGACAAAATATTTACTGGGTACCCTGTGTTGAAAATAAATTGAGGAGACGTCTCAGTAGCCCACTTCCGAGATATACTTCGCTTGTCACGCACAAAGGTTTCAGTATGAGGCTACGGTCTATCTTCAATGCTGTGTTCCAATTGAATGAGCTATTAGTGGTATACCACTTTGTTTAATATTATGCTAATATGTTCCAGCTCCCCATCAACCTCGTCTTGATTGGCAAATGTGGTTCGCAGCTTTAGGCTCGTACAATCACAATCCTTGGTTCGTCCACATGGTGTACAGGCTACTACAAGGACATCAAGACGTCCTAGATCTACTGGACAAGAATCCTTTTCCTAACAAACCACCACTGTTCATCAGAGCACACCTTTATAAATATCACTATACCAGGCTGCCGAAGAATACTAGTAATGTGTTTGAGGCTATCCATAATGCTGGGTAAGGACTTACACGTTTTATTAGTATACAGTGCATCTTGGGATATATTGGGGTATTGCATTATACCTTTGTTTTGAGTGGCCGTTCTTTCTCTGCTCCAACCATAATGCTACCTTTGCTTGCTTTGTAATAATGTCATTGATGGTGATTGTGACGATGATGATGATGGTGATAATGATGATGTTGATGACGATTATGGTGAAGATGATGATAATGATGGTGACAATGCGGGTGATGGTAATGATGATGGTGATGATGATAATAATAATGGTGATGATAATGCTGATGATAATTGTGATGGTGAAGATGACTATAATGATGGTGACGATGATGTTAGTGATGATAATGGTGACGATGGTGGTATGATGATTATGACGATGGTGGTGATGATGATGATGGTAATGATGTTGATAATGTTGAAGATGATGATGATAGTTATAATAATGATGGTGCATGGTGACGATGACAATCGTGATGATGTCTATGATGTTGATAATAGCAAATTGTTGATCAATTTTCAATATATTAATGATTTATTGATAAATTATTGCAGCTTGATCAAGAATTGGTGGACAAGAGAATACACGGGAGAATACCTGCCTATCGTATCTTTAAATGAACCCTCCCTGGTCACATGGTTAAACCACTTTGGTTATGCTAAGGTAATGAACATGTTGATGAACCCAAGGAGGTACACCCTGGAGGTACAATACGTACACAAGGGGTACCCCCTGGGGATACTATGTACTTATTGACTAAGGTAATAAACATGTTGATGAACCCAAGGAGGTACACCCTGGAGGTACAATACGTAGACAAGGGGTACCCCCTGGGGATACTATGTACTTATTGACTAAGGTAATCAACATGTTGATGAACCCAAGGAGGTACTCCCTGGAGGTACAATACGTACACAAGGGGTACCCCTGGGGATACTATATACTTATTGACTAAGGTAATGAACATGTTGATGAACCCAAGGGGTACTCCCTGGAGGTACATTACGTACACAAGGGGTACCTCTGGGAATACTATGTACTTATTGACTAAGGTAATGAACATGTTGATAAACCCAAGGGGTACTCCGTGGATGAACATTACGTACACAAGGGGTACCTCTGCGAATACTATGTACTTATTGACTAAGTGGAAGGGCCGGTAAGGAAAATATTTGGCTCGAGGTCATGCTTTAGAAAGCTTGTAACTCTGGTCCTTTTTATCCAACCACGTTCAAGTTTCTCTAGTCTAGTCTAATGCGTTTACCACTGGTGGGTGGACGGCTTGATGCCTAACAGGCCTTGCGACCCAATTGATAAGGCAGCCGGTTAGCACGGGCACTGAAGATGGTCGTCACCAGCGTCTTCAGTGGATCTTTTACGTCCGCCTTATGCAGGGTTATATAGTGAAGACAGACGGGGCCTAAGGTTTTAAGTCCTTGTCCAAGAAGACTTGAAGGTCTAACCATTTGCAGATGTAATTACAAAGGCAGCACCTTCTCCTCAGTTATTTTAAGACCCTGAGTGTTGTCCAGGCCGAGGCTTGAACCACGTCCTTCCGCACAACAGACCGACGCTCTTACCAACTGAGCTACCGGGTGGCGGTAGTCGGTTTCACAGACTTACTGATATTGACGTGCGTTGTCAGATGAAGGAATCTTTTGCTAATTAAATTCAAATTCAAAACTCGCCCCAGTCTTGTTTCTAACGTGGTCAATTGCTAGCGACGTTTTCTCTTATTTTAGAATGATCCATGGCCTGAGCATCCATCTGGTAGACTGTACCACTTCATCAAATATCTTCGTTCTCTGGCGCGGACCCTAGATGCGGTTGTATTCATCCTAGTGTTGTTCCTGTCTGGTGTAGTCATTGGCTGTGTTCTCTCTTGACCAACCAGTTATAAACACTGAATTCAGGTAGGGGATAGGTAGATAGATATGTTAAATCACGATATATTTAAAAAGTAGTAATAAACTAAATAGAATTCTTTATTTTGGGCTAAATGTTATAACATTTTCAATCATTGCCGATTTGCCTTTTTTCCGTGGGGGGTGGGGGGGGGGGGGGTCGGAATTTCGGGTCTTGGCCAACATAAAGCACGCATCGCGGATGTAAACCGTCTTATTTTCTTGCAGAATAATCTATATAGACGTCTTTACTTTGGGCTTAATTAATGTTATGCCAATATAAATCATTGCCGATTTATTATTTTTTTGTGGCCCGGATTTCGTCTTTTGCTCATTATGAAGTTCGGATTGCAAATCTAAACCATCTTCAAAAATGTGTTATGTTCGTTTTTTAATGTCGAGACAAAAATACAATACAACTATCAACTTTTTTTTTTTTTGCGGATTCCGTTTTTTTTGTTGTTGTTGTTGTTGTTGTTTTTTTTTTGCGGACCGAGAGATTCGGATCGACGAATTTGCATACCCCTATTCACACCCCCTGCTAGCGATTTGAATTGCCATACCCCTATTCACACCCCCTGCTAGCGATTTGAATTGCCATACCCCTATTCACACCCCCTGCTAGTGATTTGAATTGCCATACCCCTGTTCACACCCCCTGCTAGTGATTTGAATTGCCATACCCCTGTTCACACCCCCTGCTAGTGATTTGAATTGCCATACCCCTATTCACACCCCCTGCTAGTGATTTGAATTGCCATACCCCTGTTCACACCCCCTGCTAGTGATTTGAATTGCCATACCCCTATTCACACCCCCTGCTAGTGATTTGAATTGCCATACCCCTATTCACACCCCCTGTAAGTGAATTGAATAAGACTTGAAAATGGGACCAGTGATCCTATTGTACAAAAGTGTTTTGTTGAATAGTCCAGAGGCAAAGCTATCATTGAAGCGCTTTTTTATTTCTTAAAACCTATCTTACTACAGCTCGGAACAGTTTTAGCGAAACTTACTACATCGTTACAGCAGCATTTGATTCATGTGTTACCATACGCAAAGCTGCTTAAAGGTATCTTTGTAGAAAGGCTTAAACAAAGTATCCATAAACACTAGCGCAAACGCGACCACTGTTATCACTCTCGGCGTAGTTCAGTAGATCTTCACCGTACCAAACTTTAAGGATGGATTTGGGGCCGCCAACGTAGAGTGGGACGTTGAAGCCGTGCTGAAGAACGAGGTATTCTGATCTGGAGTCGAATCCAGGGATGCTGAACCACTTGCCGTTCCTGTGGACGCCTGTGGTAAATCTGTCAAAGAAAAAAGGTACATTTGAATATTTTAAATTTTGAGAGAGAAGCTCACTAGTGTTTAAAGTATTTAGTGCCTGCATGGCAGTCGTATTCAAGTAAAACAAAAAGTCATCCAACCAATTTGATTACCGGTGATCAACCAAGGGACCAACCTACCAACTTACCAAGGGACCAACCTACCAACTTACCAAGGGACCAACCTACCAACTGACCAAGGGACCAACCTACCAACTGAGCAAGGGACCAACCTACCAACTGAGCAAGGGACCAACCTACCAACTGAGCAAGGGACCAACCTACCAACTGACCAAGGGACCAACCTACCAACTTACCAAGGGACCAACCTACCAACTTACCAAGGGACCAACCTACCAACTTACCAAGGGACCAACTTACCAAGGGACCAACCTACCAACTTACCAAGGGACCAACCTACCAACTTACCAAGGGACCAACCTACCAACTTACCAAGGGACCAACCTACCAACTTACCAAGGGACCAACCTACCAACTTACCAAGGGACCAACCTACCAACTTACCAAGGAACCAACCTACCAACTGACCAAGGGACCAACCTCAACTGACCAAGGGACCAACCTCAACTTACCAAATAAATGTTTATCTATGACTGAAATGCCGATGAATTACTTACGTTGCTCCAACCTTTGGGAAGAGGATGTGGTTGCTCTCATCGGTAATGAAGACATTCAAAGGGGTTTTTACGAGGTTTGGAAAGTTGTGGCATCCCCAGTTGCTTTCATGACTCGCCCGAGATGCGCAGACAATCTTGCCGCTCCAGTGAACGAGCTTAACGGCTGCAAGAAATCCCTCGGAATGAGGTTTGAAGATACCCGGTTTGGTGCCCTTACCCTCAAAGCATACGGGCCCCCAGTTGAGCTTTTTCCATTTATCTAGAGAAAGGAAAGACAACAAGTAAAATAATTCTGTGAGGCAACATGCTCACGAAGCAGGAGCCAAAACAGAACCTGGAAAAAATCCTCAAATCAAGGAAGAAGACTAATAAAAGTTACTGATGTGCAATGTCGAGTCAAAGTAAAACATTTTTCTATATTTCTATTTCATCCGTACTTCTCGTCACTTTTCGAACATTAGAGAACAATGAGATGGTAGAACCTTTGACCTCGTAAAATTATTTGAAGTTTGAAGTTTGCACATGAAAAGACACATGAATATGGATACAACTCAAACAAAGAATCTTATTCTCAAGACCATGTGTCATTCCCTGGAGTATCATTTCTTTGTTTAACAGTTGCACATGAGAAGACACATGAATTGGATACAACTCAAACAAAGAATCTTATTCTCAGTCTAGAGAATGACACGTTGTCTTAAATGGGAAAATAATGTGTTCAACGTCAATGAAAAAGAACCTAAAGGAACGAGCAACGAGCTGCGACTCTAACCAGATATAAGAGCTAAAAATACTTACGTGAAGATGCTCGTTCAAAACGTGCCTGGCTTGAGTGAAATATCAAACAAACCAGCAGCAACAACAGATACTTCCAAATCATTGCTTCTATAGAGAAATAAGATATGGAACTGAGATAAAAAGGACAAGGACAGTGAGCCCTGTAACAACCTCTGGGCTGATCTAAGTCAGGGCATGGCTAACTTACAGATGAAACCTTGAAACAACCTCTGGGCTGATCTAAGTCAGGGCATGGCTAACTCACAGATAGAACCCTGAAACAACCTCTGGGCTGATCTAAGTCAGGGCATGGCTAACTCACAGATCGAACCCTAAAACAACCTCTGGGCTGATCTAAGTCAGGGCATAGCTAACTCGCAGATTGAACCCTAAAACAACCTCTGGGCTGATCTAAGTCAGGGCATGGCTAACTCGCAGATTGAACCCTAAAACAACCTCTGGGCTGATCTAAGTCAGGGCATGGCTAACTCACAGATTGAACCCTTAAACAACCTCTGGGCTGATCTAAGTCAGGGCATGGCTAACCCACAAATTGAAGCCTGTAACAATCTCTGGACTAATCTATGTCAGGGCACGGCTAACTCACAGATTGAACTTTGTAACAACCTCTGGGCTGATCTAAGTCGGGGCATGGCTAACTCACAGATCGAACCCTGAAACGACCTCTGGGCTGTTCTAAGTCGGGACATGGCTAACTCACAATTCAAAAACAAAAATACTCACTCTACTTCTATTTCTACAAAGATGTTGCACAAAGTATGTTTTGCCACTGATTGCAATTAACTAACTCTTAAAACTTACCGAGAACAATTACTAGTACCTAGTCCTGAGAAGTTGAAACGTCGAAGAGCAAACCTCAACTGATATGCCCTTACGGCGAAATGGATATTCATACATATTTATTCAAATGACAAAGTAAAGCTTGAATGTCTGAGTTAAAGTACTTTCAAATAAAATTGGAGTTTAGAATTGCTTAATTGCGCGTGAATTATTTGAAGAGTGTGAAAAGAGGACACAGATTAATAAGTATAAGATATTTCACGGAGGTACAGGTCGCTATATTTCAGGATATCGCCGGATGAAATTTGAAGGTTTTTTAAATCTCTAATAATTTGCATTTCACTGAACTGTTGAACGGGGATTTTTTTGAATCTGTTATTTGTCGAGATTTTAGTTTTCCAACTCGTTTAGTTTTAATCTGAACGTACAAGTTTTATCTGCTTAAAACGATATCAGTGATTTGGAAATTTTTAATTGGGAAACTTTAAAATTGAGAAACAGAAACCTGAGTAATATATAAAACAGCGCGGATAACGTATCCAAGCAAGCCAACACCAGCAAAATAGACGTCATGTTCATCAGCGCATCGTTCTTTTTCCCTATTGATAATTACATTTAGAGCTTGTCAGTAAAGAACCAGCTTCGATTTTTTATAAGTGAGATGAATTTAGTGATGTTTTTGAAGATTAATGAATATAATAAATATTTATGCAAAGTAATATTTTTATTTAGAGTTATTCATATAGGTTGGCTTTTGTTTAACGTGCTCATCAAGCGAGGACCAATGGTCTGTACTTAGGTAAACGTCCTCGTCCTCGTCGGGTTTGAAATTGGTCGTAGTTTAAGTCAGTCCAAATGTGTCAATCATCTTCAAATGCTATTATATAATGAAATATAAATATAATGACCTTGGAGACAGATTTCCTAAGATATGTCAATATTTACTTTACAAACGGGATTTTTTCGCGTGTTTTTCGTGTTTTCTTTTCACTTACGAATATTACGTTTAGACTTTGAAAAAATAGCACCTTGAATGTGAATTATACCGGACGTAAAATAATCAAAGTAAAAATGGGGTCCACGATCTATAGTGCGTAACATATATCCGTGAAAAAGTTAGCCAATAAAATTGTGAATTAGTGAAGAAGTTTGGAGGTCTACGGCCTACTGAGGAAAATTGTACAATTAACAGTATAACAGTTTATCTTTCCATTAGATATTTGTTATTCATTATATAGATATCGATGAAATACCAGGTTTTCTCTAGTGTTGAAAACTTGATATCTTTCAGCAGTGGAAGATACCATATCTTTCACACGTGAAGATATCGCTGTTGAATCGGCTTGCTATTGTAATAAAGAATTTTTGAGCTTTTGTTTTATTTAAGTTTCATCGATATCTATATAATAAACAGAACATTACATGGCCGCTTGGAGATACGAATTTTATCTTCTCGTGTTCAATTTAGATATCAATTGAACGCTAGAAGATAAAATTCGTATCTCCAAGCGGTCATGTAATATCCTCTATTTATCATATAATTATCCATAAAATACCTATATTTCTCCTTTTCGAAAAGCTGATATTTTCACATGCGAAAATAGCATGTTATTTTCACATGTGAAAATATCGTTTCCATGTGTATTTAAGCTATTAGTTTATAAATAAAAACTTTTTATAATAATAAAAAGCTTGTTAAGTTGATTTTATGGATAATTTTATAAAAAAAAAAAAAAGAATATTACATGGGCGCGCGGAGATACGAAATTTTTCTCTCGTGTTGAAAATCTCTCACTTGTGAGATATCTTTTCAACACTCGAAGATAAAATTCGTCTCTCCACGCGCCCATGTAATATCCTCTATATACAAAATATATACATATGAATGGTATTTATGATAATGGAGAGGAAACATTTACCATTGTAATTCTTACCAGAAACTCTCCAGATTATTCGATGTTACGTGAAATGTGTGGCGTTCAGATAGTGATTACAGTCAATTCAAAAAACGTCGTCAACCGGCTCAAGCCTACGCGACTGGACCGAAACTAACTCTAGGTAAAAATCACTGAAGCTGTTAAATATTCGTTCTGAATTAATTGTTCCCGCTAGTAATAAGATAATAATGGCGAGAAACAATCCATCAAATGCATGTCTTTGGGTTTCGGGAAAGGAAAACAAAGTAGTTATGATTCAGTTCACAATTTCTAAAATATGAAGGCATTAAAAAAAAAAGTATCCTTCGACACTTCCCGCTCGCCTACGAAGGTTCGTGCTGCAAACCAGGCATAACTAGTCCGATTATGGAGTCAACTCGGCTTCAATGATTACTACCCAGAGTTCCTTTCGGTCCAGTCGCGTAGGCTTGAGTCACTCGAGTGGTCGACGACAACGTTTTTTGAATTGACTGTATTTATTTCATATCACTTGACTGCCATTTCAAAATGAACACATCACATTTAGGAATCTTTGCTGCAGCAGTTTTCTACTTTTCCAAGTTTTTTGTTGTTGTCGATCTTCAAGCAACTTTTGTAAATTAAAGGGGCACTTGGATGAAAACGCCCCAATTTTTGAAAGTACGAGTAATTGAAGTATTTGAGGATAATATGACTCACTTATGATTATGTAAACCAGATAAGTGAACATTATAGCCTGGGAGCCACTTGCAGTTGAGAAATTTTGGTTCAAAGGCAGAAAGAACAATAGGGTTGAGTAAATGACGTGATTTACTCACAATTTAGATGCTGAATAGAATTGATAATTTTTATCCGACACATTTTACTGTGAAGAAAATATGTTGTTTGGCTACTATTGGGGCAATATAGATACGTTAAACTTAAGTTTAAAGAAATTTCCAATTTTTATCCATTTTCATCCAAGTGCCCCTTTAATAGAAAGGGCTGTTGGAAAAATGTGAAGTCTAATAACTTTACTGAGATGGAGGAGGAGAAGGAGAGGAGGAGGAGGAGGAAGAAAACAAAGTCACCATTACATCAGTCTTTATTTTTCAATCGTGCTTATTTTACTACAGTTTCATTTTTATTGGATCAAGAACAATTACTAAGATCAGAATTTGCTGTCTAGCTAAGGGATTGACGTTTTAAAAACGCAAAGCTGTCTTAAGTCATTTCAGTATCCTCTTGTAAATGCAGAGGTGAAAGGTTCACAAAAAGTAGCCATAACCATCAGCACAAACGCGACCTCTGTTATCACCCTCGGCGTAATCCAGCAGATCTTCACCGTACCATAGTTTAAGGATGGATTGGGGGCCAACGTAGAGTGGGACGTTGAAGCCGCGCTGAAGAACGAGGTATTTTGATCTGGAGTCAAATCCAGGGATCCTGTACCACTTGCCGTTCTTGTGGACACCCTCGGTGAAGCTGTTGAGAAGAACAAGAAAACATTCCTATTTCTAGTATTATTTCACAAATACTGAACGTGCATTAAACCAGGAGAAAAAACTCTCGAAGCACAGGAGAAAACCAACGAGCAACTCTAATCGCATACAACTTCTGAACACCGATTCTGCAGGAATCAACTTTGAACATCAACTCCTTTTTCAAATTAACCAAATTTCTCTACATCGGCGTGAAGTCGCATAAAAAACTTCTACTAATAGACTGTATAAAACAGTACGAACATTTGGAAGGTTGATTTTTTTTGTGAGAAAAGACCTCGAACAAAGCACAGGAGAGAACTGACAAGCAACTCTTTTCACATATGATGGCGAGTCTGAGTACCAAACCCAAGAGCACATGTGACAAAACGTATTTGTTGATTTCATCCTTCCTTCCTGTCATCATCATCATCATCATCATATTCCCCATCACCATCATCTTCTTCATCATCATCATCTTCATCATTATCATCACCATCATCATCAATATTCCCAATCATCATCATCTTCATCATCATCATCATCATCAATATTCCCCATCATCTTCATCATCATCATCTTCTTCATCATCATCAATATTCCCTATCAGGAGTCCCCGCATAACTATTCCCCGCGTAACTAGTTATGAACTTCTTTTAAAAAAGAATTATGTTAAATGTTCTACCAAGACGTGATAAGGGAAAAGAGAATGCCATTTCATAAATCGTGTCAATTGGGACAACCAATGAAACCAAAAGGATTCTGGTAGATGTGGTATCAAGTTAGACGTAACAATAGAAAGAAAATTTCCATTTTCATGTCGAACTTACGTTGCTCCAATCTTAGGAAAGAGAATGTTGTCCTCATCATCGGTGATAAAAACGTTGAGAGGAGTGTCTTCAATGTGTAGAAAGTTGTGGCATCCCCAGAAACTGGTGTGAGAACCATCTATTCGCCAATCACAAACAATCTTCCCACTACGATGAACAAGCTTCACTGCAGCAAGAAAGCCCTCGAATTTTGGTTCAAAGATGCCTGGGTTTTCGTTGTTACCCTTGAAGCATACTTGTTCGTTGTTGAGCTGATGCCACTTGCCTGCAAAAAATCAAACTAGCTTACAGCTCTTAGATTTCTAAAAGTCATAGAAGATATACCTATTTCAAAATAGGTTGTCGGATCCAAAAGAGATAGGTCACAGGTTGCCGGAGCCAAAAAAGATAGGTCATGTTAGGTCATAGGTTGTCGGAGCCAAAAGAGATAGGTCATGAGAGGTCATAGGTTGTCGGACCCAAAAGAGATAGGTCATGAGAGGTCATAGGTTGTCGGAGCCAAAAAAGATAGGTCATGTTAGGTCATAGGTTGTCGGAGCCAAAAGAGATAGGTCATGATAGGTCATAGGTTGTCGGAGCCAAAAGAGATAGGTCATGATAGGTCATAGGTTGCCGGAGCCAAAAAAGATAGGTCATGAGAGGTCATAGGTTGTCGGAGACAAAAGAGATAGGTCATGAGAGGTCATAGGTTGTCGGAACCAAAAAAGATAGGTCGTGATAGGTGAAAGGCGATAAGCGATAAGCGATTGGAAAAAGGGAATTCCCAGATTCAAGAATAAATCCCTCGCACGTGACGTCAAAGCAGCTCGATCTGGGGGACATATCAAAAGAATTCCAATCTCCTGAGAATTGGAACCTATTGCTTGTTCCCCAGATTGAGCTGCATTCCAAAGTGCTGCAAGGGATCAATAGCTGGAATAACTCAGTAATGTTACCAGTGGTGTTTCTACATCATATTCTCATCAAGGACACGGAGGTTGTGGTTGAGATATCAGTGTTTCTTGTAGTGAACAAAGCCATTTTAAAGACCTCGATCATTTATGTTTATATCTATGTATATAATTCCATTGGGTCTTGGATTGACCTAACGCCTTTGTCTACGATAGCCCGCCGGACTTTTTTGGAATAGAAATATTATTCGCCACTATAGATCCTAAAAATCCTTTCAGTGGTCGTCGTAAAAAAATAGGACTAAAAAATTTGAGATTGGAGTGAGTTTGACTAAGAAAATCAATTCTCATGATCCTATTTACTGATTTCAACTGGGTGACAATTTTTTATTGTTTTTCCTCGTTAGTTTTTCATATTTTGATTATAATAAATGATTGCAGTTAACAAACTTTTAAAAAGGGTTGTACTTAAAAGCCAAGTTAACAAACTTATGGCCCTCAACAGTAATTGATTTTAGGATTCACCTATTTACCTTACCGCAGACCACCACTCCGGCTTACCTTTTGCTGGTCTTGGTTGAGGTGTTGGGGATGGGGTTGGTTTTCCCAAAATGACAATGAAATAGTGTTAGTTTTAAAAAACAAGAAAAGAAATACAATTGTTAACGTCTTTGATTCCATGAACCAAGGCTGCATGACATCTTGACATTAGACTCCACCCCAACAAGATCAAAAGTGACAGCGGAATTGAGATTCCGAAAGCGTGGATACCGACCATTCTAAAGCACTCCGCCACACCCACTGGATACAACCAATCACAGCCCCGGATGAATTCTCAAGGGAGCCAGACTGACGGTATATAAGGCACCACCTTCCAGTCTACACCATCGCCTGATGAATACTAGCAGTAGCAATTGAAACGTCGCGGTCCAGCCAACTGCCACAATCGTGAGATAAATGAATAAGTATAATCTTTGATTCATCTTGGCATTTTCGAAAACACAGTTTTCAAGGTCACGTGCCTATGGATTTTAGCAGAAAATCCTAAAGCTACATTTATTCTTCAAGTTAGCACGCTATTGAGGATTGGATGATCATGCTCAGCCAATCAGAGACACGATAGTGAGTATGATGAATGAAAATGTGATCTTGCCTCGTATTTCTTCAAAGCAGCTGTAATCGATCCATTTTTGTCCTGTAGACTTATCATGACATAGCATGTCCTCTTTGCTGTCTCCGTCGAAGTCGGCCAAAAATAACACCTTATAAGGGCCAGAACATTGACGCGTACGACCTTCGGTAGTCCTTCCTGTAAACAGCTTGCGTACTGTTAGGAAATGAGAAAAGAAACATGCTATGTATCATTAGAAGAAGAAGAACAAGAGAAACAACAAGAACAAAAATAACAATGAGACCAGCAAAAATAAATAGAAGAACGATAACAAAAAGAAAACCACAAGAAAAAGCTACAAGAAAATCAAAAACAACAACGACAACGGTAGCAACAAACAAAAATAACAGAAACAACAGCAACAGACACAACAGCAACAACAGTAGCATCGACAACAGCAACAACAACAACAGCATCAACAACAACAACAACATCAGCAACAAACAGCGACAACATCAAAAGAAACAACAACAACAAAAGCAGGAGCAACAGCACAAACAAGCTCTATTCAAATGCGACATCCACAAGAACTAGTTACCCGTGCTGTAAGACTAACCTAAAAACCTTTTTCAGCAAAACTATATTATTATTGTAAGATAAACCTACCTTTTGCACCAGCAAATAAAATGTCAGTTTCCCCACTTGTTCTGTCCTTGCATACCATGTCAGCACGATTGTCTCCATTCAAGTCTCCGACATGAAGGTCTTCACCAGCGCACCAAACCTTGGTCGAATACCAGTCATTGGCTCCAGTAAATGAGCCTCCAGGTTGGGCCAACATCACCGAATTCGTTCCCGTATCTTCATGGCACAAGAGGTCGTCTCTTTTGTCGTTATTGAAGTCCCTAATATATATAGAGGTCCCATTTACTTGATTGCACCAGGGTATCGCTTTTTGCCAAGAAGTTTGAGAAAAGCTACCATCTTTGTTTGCAAGCGATATCCACATGCGAGTGGCGTCATGGCATAACATATCTGTTCGTCCATCACCGTTGAAATCTCCGACTTCCAGTTTGGCCCCTAGAGTGTAGCACCATCCCATGTCTTTGTGCCAGGACGTTTCAGTGAACTGGCCCGCGCTGTTGGCCAGAGCAATCCATTTGCGGCCTTTTGAATCATGACATAACATATCTGTTCGTCCATCTCCGTTGAAGTCGCCAACATGTAGTTCAGTCCCTTTATGATTGCACCATCCCATGGCCTTTTCCCAAGAGTTTCCATAGAATTTACCGGCGCTGTTGGCCAGAGCAATCCATTTGCGACCTGCTGAGTCGTGGCATAACATATCTGTTCGCCCGTCTCCATTGAAGTCGCCAACATGTAGCTCAGTCCCTGCGTGATTACACCATCCTATGTCTCTTTCCCAGGAGTTTCCAGGGAACTGGCAGGCGCTGTTGGCCAGGGCAATCCATTTGTTCCCTGATGAATCATGACATAACATATCTGTTCGCCCATCTCCATTGAAGTCGCCAACATGTAGTTCAGCCCCCGAATGATAGCACCATCCCATGCTCTTGTACCAGGTGTTTCCAGGAAACTGTCCGGCACTGTTGGCCAAAGCAATCCATTTTTGGCCTGCTGAATCATGACATAACATATCTGTTCGCCCATCTCCGTTGAAGTCGCCAACATGTAGTTCAGCCCCCGAATGATAGCACCATCCCATGCTCTTGTACCAGGTGTTTCCAGGAAACTGTCCGGCACTGTTGGCCAGGGCAATCCATTTTTTGCCTGCTGAATCATGACATAACATATCTGTTCGCCCATCTCCGTTGAAGTCGCCAACATGTAGTTCAGCCCCCGAATGATAGCACCATCCCATGCTCTTGTACCAGGTGTTTCCAGGAAACTGTCCGGCACTGTTGGCCAGGGCAATCCATTTTTTGCCTGCTGAATCATGACACAACATATCTGCTCGTCCATCTCCGTTGAAGTCGCCAATATGTAGTTCTGCCCCTTTATGATAACACCATCCTATGCTCTTGTACCAGGTGTTTCCAGGAAACTGTCCGGCACTGTTGGCCAAAGCAATCCATTTTTGGCCTGCTGAATCATGACATAACATATCTGTTCGCCCATCTCCGTTGAAGTCGCCAACATGTAGTTCAGCGCCCGTATGATAACACCATCCCATGTTCTTGTACCAGGTGTTTCCAGTGAACTGGCCGGCGCTGTTGGCCAGGGCAATCCATTTTTTGCCTGTTGAATCATGGCATAACATATCTGTTCGCCCATCTCCGTTGAAGTCGCCAAAATGTATTTCAGTCCCTGCATGATTGCACCATCCCATAGCTTTATGCCAGCTTTTTCCTGATCAGCAGAACGGTAAAGAGTTGTTACTCTCGTGCATATCTATTAGTTTTGGCTTTGCAACAGCAGTTTTTATGCATTGCAGAATAAAAGTTTTATCAACCAAAATTGCATGTTTTTAATACCAAGATTTCGGGCCGATCACCCATCGTCAGGGCGGCAAAAATAGTGTACAAACCTAAGCACGCTCTAACATAAAGCGAGGGAAAACAATTTTTCATTTGTAAACAGGGGCGTATCCCGGATTTTGTTCAGGGAGGGGTGCAGCGCACAAAGTAAGCCCAGGGAGGGGTGCACTCCTTAGAATCAAAGAGGAAAAACAATATTGGTTATCTTCGAAGTAGGGGCACAAAGTCGAACTGGGAGGGGGGAGTGCGCACCCCCTGCACCCCTCCACTGGACCCGCTCCCGGTGGAGGATGTCTTCAATCGTAAAACAACTATTGTTGTCGGGGTATGATAATATTTAAATGGAGGTTATCAATATCGTGAACTTCATTTTGTAAGGTAATTGGACGCACTCTTTGTACGGAAGTCGATAGATGTGACGAGTTGACCTTTACAAATTGTTATGGGGAACAGTTGTCGGTGACGAGTTTTCACCGACCAGCCTTTGATAAAACAGTGGCCAAAAATTGATCAGCACTTTAGAGTTTCACATTTAGTCAAGTGTCATTTTTAATATTATCTTAGCGTTATCTCTGGGCGACTTTTGGTTCGCGGTACGTTTACCGTTGTAAATGAATATCAGCTAATGTCTTCTGGGTCATTTTAACCGCAGTTTACATTTCAAAAGATTTTCGGTGATAACCTTGAAGACGTGAAAATATTTGCGACCTCGCATTCTTCTTAAGTTTTGTTTTTGTCTTGTTGTTGTTGTTGTTTTTGTTTTTTTTTTTTGTTTTTTTTTTTTTTTGTTTTGTTTTTTTTTTTTTTTTTTGTTTTCGTTTTGTTTTACTCAATGAAAAAGTTTGCTTACAGTAACTAACTTAATAAAATTCGAACCGAAAGGCGAACTTTGAAACAGCCTCAGGGCTAATCAATCTATCTGTCAGGGCACGAACAATTTACATATGGGATTGACTACATCAATATTTAGCGAGTAACAAGAACTTAGAATTTTATCCAAACTTTTATAGTATCTGCTGCAGAGAATAATTGCACAGACTTCCAAACCAAAGGCTAATGACTAATATTTCTTTGGACGAGAGACCAACTTGGAATTTAGAACCTCGAGAAAACTCTCCGAACATCAAGAGAACATCAGAGGCAACCACATTTATGAGAATGAAAATTTTTTATCACGAGTATTATCAGCAAACCGTACTTACGGAACTCTACTATTTGGGGACGTGCCCGTGGGTAGAATATCAAACAAGCCAACAACACTAGTGACTTCGAAGTCGTCATTGCGTCGATATGTCAACTTCCTTCTATACAACTGGTATGAACGTGGATCTAGATTTAGCTTGTTGGATGTAGCTTATATAGCATTTGGGTGACCTGCTCCGGTCACTCCGGAAATCACTAAATTTGACTACTTTCCAGGATATTTGAGAACTGAGTGACCTTTTTTCATAAACAAATAATCAAAAATAGTTCTCTTCACAGTTCCCCTGCGCCATCTTGGAAGGTAGACGTGCCTTTGCGTCGAAGCGAGACGAACGGTGAGCTTGCAATGATAGAGACACGCGAATAATTGTCTAAGGTGTAAAAAGGTCTCTATCATTGCAAGTTCACCGTTCGTCTCGCTTCGATGCAAAGGCACGGCTACCTTTCAAGATGGCGCAGGGAACAGTTAAGGGAACTATTACTGTATTTCATCAGCGAAATAGGAAGTAGCCTTGGGCATTCGTGTTATTTAATCCGATTTCTCTAAAACCATTGAAAATACGGCCAATCAGATCCACGGAACATGGTTATATTTTTGGCATTGTTCCACGGTCTCTAGCCTGTGTGGCCCTCTGGTTGGGGCAAGGGGGATCGGGGGAGAGGGGGAAAGGTAGGAATTCTATCCCTCGATAGGAGGATCCCGCTACTGGAGGTGGTCTGAGATAGGTCTAGGATCGATCTCGGAGTTTTCGATAGCCCAGTGTGAATGAAGGTGTCCTAGGAACGGTCTGAATTGCCGGGAAGCACCGGTGGCGTGCGCTACTAATGCTACGCCTCTCACCAATGCGGCCCGACTTCGAGTTCTGCCGATCTCGGTGTCGTATGTGAGTAGAGTTGTTTGTTGGTTCTCTCCTGGGCTTCGAGGGTTTTTCTCCGGGTTCTCAGGTTTTCCTCCCTCCTCAAAAATCAACTACCAAATTTTAATTCGATCTCTGGGCTTTCACTTAGTTTGGAGCCTAGCTCTGTTGTGATTGTCCCACGCTGTGATACAACAGCTAATGTTAGTAGATTTTATAGATATACTAATACTGACCGAGACGCCTTTTCTAAAAGGAGGAGGCGTAAACAGGGCCGGTTCGTTCAAAAGCACCTATATACTTCATGTAGAATCAATACTGAAAAATATTGAGTTAGGGGTGAGGGGCACTTTAATCATGGATCTGTGGGACAATGGCCAGTTTGGATAGCGTTTGTCTTGGTGTCATGGCGAACTAGATCCCACTACCCGATGCAAACATGTGTTATGTACCTCTGGTTACGCCGTACACACTTTTTACCCCATTGATTAGTTATTTTAGCACTATTCTTTTGAATCTTATAACAGAAATATTCTTCGTGGCCTTTTCTATACAATATATTCTCATACTCATTAATAATTCATGAGTAAACCAGCCAATCAATGGGCTATTTTTGGGTCACATGATGTTACTTGAAACCTTTTAAAGTACTGTGAAAGGAATACATTCAGTCTGGAGTAACTGGAACAAAATTAATTCAGTCCTAATAACTGGAACAAAATTAATTCAGTCCTAGGACTGAATTAATTTTGTTCCAGTTACCGGCTCCAAGTCGAATAATTAATGAGGTGAGAAGTCATTTCAAAGCCTCCAATATCGAACTGGACGGGATTTCAAGTCCGCGCAATTTAATTGCTTTGACTTGAAATCCCGTCCAGTCCTCATTGTCGGCTTTGAAATATTACTTCATATATTAACTTTAGTTTAAGCTATGTTTAGTTCCAAGATTTTCACTCGTATTACTCTTTAATAAGATATCACACTTAGGAATTTACTATTTTCTTTAGCCAATCAAAAATCAGCGATAATATCATATTGATTGTAGAATGACACCTGTCATGAAGTTATTATAAATAGAGCTCATGTAATTAGTTTTAGTCATATTTTCTTCACAGTAAAAGTGGCAGACAAAAATTATCAATTTTATTTAGCAACTAAATTGTGAGTAAATGACGTCATTTACTCAACCCTATTGTTCTTTTCACTTTTAAACGAAAATTGCTCAACTGCAAGTGTCTCCCAGGCTAAAATGTTCTCTAATCTGGTTTTCATAGTCATAATAGTCCCCTTCACAGTTCCCTGCGTCATCTTGAAAGGTAGCCGTGTATTTGTATCGAAGCGAGACGAACGGTGAGCTTGCAATTATAGAGACATTTTTTAACACCTTAGACAATTATTCGCGTGTCTCTATCATTGCAAGCTCACCGTTCGTCTCGCTTCGATGCAAAGGCACCGCTACATTTCAAGATGGCGCAGGGAACTGTGAAGGGGACTATTGAGTCATATTATCCTCAGATACTTCAATTGTTTGGACTTTCAAATATTGTGGCGCTTTCATTCCCAACCCCTTTAAAATCCTGGCCTACTAAATGCCTGGCCAACATCCTCGTATTCTGGTCCTGATACATTCTTGTGCTGTAGTGTTTCGTATTCCGCGTTTACTCTTGGTTGTAAGTCCATGTATTGTTCATGTCCCGTCATGCCTCGCGTGTGTGGTGTTTCACTTTTTCTAGGTCTCTTTCCAGGCTCTCGTATCGACTGGTAATGCGTATCACTGCTTCCTCTTGGTTGCAATGCCATGTAACCTGGAGTTTCTATTTCGTCAGCTTTTGCAGTTTCTGATGTTTTTGAATTTTTAGTGTCGTTATCTTGATAGTTTGTGTGCGGGACTATGACATCATTGGTGACCCCCGTTTCATCTGTCTTCTTTTTCATATTTTTACTGATACTTTCATTGTATTGTTTTTCTTTTTTTCTTTGTCGGTATACCAAATAAGCGATGCAGATGATCAGACCAAGGATGATAAATACAAGTGGAATGACGTAAGGTACAACTGTTAATAAATCAAAAGATGGGTTGATCATTTGAACACTATTGTGATCAGGGATGCTTACCTTTTAACTGAAAAAGCTGGAAATTCCGGTTTAAAGACAAATGGTATGTGTCATCGACTGTCTGTGTCATCCTAATTGGAAAGTTCCGGAAAACTCAGACCAATTGAAATAAGCCACTTTTCCCGCTCTTTTCGGTCCTTCCGGTAGACGCGTGTACCATTTTTTGGAAGAAAAAAGTTTCCCACTCTTTTCTAAAAATAACCATAAATTTGAATCCGCAACTTTCACACCGAAACCAAAAAAAAAAAACGGTTTCCGTCTACACATGAAAACAGATAAGATGTTTCCGCGTCCACACTAAGTCCGATCAGAGGCGGCAAAAACGCTTCATTGCACATCTGAGCATGTGCATCGAAGCTTAAATTGAGTCCCGCGGGGAATTTTTAGCCTTCCCGCCATGTTCCCATGACAATCATGACGTCATCGTATTCGAAAAGTTCCGGATACGAAATGTTCTCCGTCCACACTAATACGGCTAGCCGGCGTTTTCAAGTTGTTCCACTCTGGAGACCGTATTCTAAAAATTCCGTTTTCTGTGAAGAATTGTTCCGGATTCGCCCGAATTAGTGTGGACGGTAGGCCTAACCGAATAAATAAAAATTCGGATTCAAATTTATCCGGCATAGTGGACCGGGCCTAAAGCTGAGCAAAGATAACTCGAAACTGGAGTATCACACCATTAGTATATGTAATAGGACTCCATGCTGTCCAATTAAAAAATAATTGGACGAGGAAAATTCCGAGGACTGACAAAATTGGATGAAGCCGTAGGCCGAGTCCAATTTGGCAGTCAGAGGAATTTTTCGAGTCTAATTATTTCTTGATTGGGGAGCATGAAATCCCATTACCTATGAATTATATAGCTGCCTAATTAATCCCATATCAACAAGATCGACTGTCCAATTAAGAAAATAATTGGACAGTTACCTATATGGGATTAATGACAAGCTGTATAATAAGATATCGTTATACATGTACCTTCCTTTGCTTTGCTTTCACTTGCGTTACCTTTACATGTGGTGTGTTTCTTTACCTCCACTCTGTTGATTCGGTAAACCATCGTTCTTTCACTGTTTGTAGCAGTACATATATACGTACCAAAAACCTTCTCACTATTAAGTCTTATAATCAAAATATTTCCCCTTATCTTGATGGCTGGGCTATCAACTAATAATAGAGATCCCGTTTTTGTCCAGAAGTATGTTATTGGCTCAGGTACACTTGTATAACAGGCAATAGTAATTTCATCGCCTTCTAAAGCCCAGATTGTCGAGTTGGAATATTCTGGTGCATCTGAAATGACATATTATACAAGTTTATATAAGTTTTTTTGTTTTTTTGTTTTTTTGTTTGTTTTTTGTTTTTTGTTGTTGTTGTTGTTTTTGTTGTTCCTGTTTTTGTTGTTCCTAGCCAAGGCTGGAGAGTTTCCGCGCGTGATAAACTGTAGTTTTGCTATGCGTGGAAACTCCAGCCTCGGCTAGGAACTATTATTCGTGGTCACTGAATGGAACTGTAAATTGGAGTATTAGAACTATTGCACACATTTAGAGTTTGTACTCTACTAAATAAATTTAGAAAACTCATTAATAATTCATGAAGAAAACACAATAGAAATCATGACCATGAAGGTGATTTTAAATCGGATAAACATTCGTCTTCATTTGCATAAACTTGAACTTGGATTTTCTCTATCAAACTTGGTTCATTTCGTAAAAAAATCGGTACACAATGAGAACAAACATCATAAGTTTTCTAAGCCGTTTAATAATCTCGCAGATCGTGTTTTATCGGGTCTAAAACCACTCGGCTGCGCCTCGTGTTTTATACCCGATAAAACACTCCTGCTCGTTTATTAAACATTACATATATTATATAAATATCAGTGAAGAAGATTTGATCTTAATACCTTGGGTTACTTTAATTGTAGCTACCACTGCTGCTTGACCCACGTAAACGTTCTTTTAAAAAAGTAAAAAATGGTATCAAGGATAGAAACAGAACATTTAGTGCTAGTCTAGCGAAAATAATAACACAAAAAATAAATCCCCGATTTTCTATATGCTCAAATAGGTTATAAAGTTTACCAACAAACAATAATTGGTTCGAAAGAGAAACTTTCCCGTTAAAATTTTACTTTCAAAAATTGTCAAAAGCTCGTCTACTAATCTGCCTTTCAAATCTTTTATCCCCATTCACACCAAGGCTTAAACATGTTTAAAAGTGGTTTAACTAAACAGGTTTGGAAAACTATCTACGAACACTGCACAATATTTGGTGAAATAATGCATGTAAACTATCCTTTGTCTTGCTCTGACAATATTTTAGAAAGTTTCATTATATTGTAAGGTTTCTAGTTTCTCAATTTTTTTCCTAATGAAAACATAGTTTAACTAAACATGTCTAGGTGTGAATGGGATATTTAATTCAGTTCAAATTTTCCCTCAAAATATTTGTGATTCTTATTGCAGTTCTTTGATTGACGGTCATTGAAATGCTAGACGGCAAACTGCGAGAAATTAAAGTTCGAGGGATGCACTTCAGCCATAATAGTCGTAATCACAATCTTAGTCCCATCTACTTACTCCTTGATGTTCAGTAATCGCTCTCTCTGCAATAGTATATGTTTTGCCTTTGTCTAGTTGTACATTTTTATATCCTCCATACATTTCGTTATCACCAACAGGGAAAGAAGACTTGAAATCGTTTGGTTTCAGTTCCGCTGTGACATACAGCTCTGGTGCATCTATGTATTCACGGATAACTGTTGGTAAGTCAATGACATTTTTGTTCCCCTTGATAACGATAACTTGATATGAACTGTAATATGTTAATCGTGGCGTTAGTAACGGGTAGGGGGTGTACACTGTGTACAATTTTAAACTTATTTAACTGTTACAACCAAACACAGAGCAACTTCGAAAGGAACGAAGACTTGCGACTAACTGTGAGTTGAGAAGGCTGAGGAAAATAAAGTGCATATTGGTGGGGGGGGGGGGAGGAGGTTTTGGTTATTTACAAGACTCTTTGATAATGCTTCTCTCTTTTACTCCGACGAACTGGACTAGCGTCCGAAACGTCAGTAAGTTTTTTCATCTTTTCACAGATGTATAATTTACCCTTTTCATCATTACTGTTTCATTAGAAACACCGACGCAGCTCACACTAGTTTTTAGCTAGTTATCTCTTGCTGATGATTCTTCATTTTATTTTTTCAATTCTATTTATAATAACTACCTGATTGGTCCATTGACAGGATCAACTGACCATAATGGAACTTTAAACTTGTTCTTTAGAGTTACAGAGTTCCCTATAGGCTTGACAGGATCTAGAATATCAAGTATAAATGTTGCTTTAGTCAGGGAGCCAGCAAGCAATCCGGCATCATTGAAGGAGCAGGCGTAGATCAGTTGGTTAGTGCGCGGCCTTCAGAGCTAGAGGTCCATAGTTCGATCCTCAGGAACTCTACGTCTGTTTCGACTTCTCTCTGTTCTGTGTAGCTTTAATTAGCTTTAAATACCCGTAAAAACGAGCACTGATAGTAAGAGGGGGTAGAGAGTGCACCTTAGAGCGCATTAAACATGAGCACCTTGGCTCGGGAGAATTGGACAACCCCTCCCCGCGTCATCGAAGTAAAATAAATTACCTTTACCTTATCATTTATAATACTTACTGTCAATGTCTGTGTCTTTCTTACTTGATTCGCTCTTTTGACTCTTACCACATTCTGTTGACGCAGTTACACAGAATTCATAGCTTGTACCAGGCACAAGACTGTCGATAACCATGTTAGCTCGTGCTCCATTCTGCGTGTAAGTCTTTGAAAATGAGTACTTTGGCCAGTATGATTTAGAACCTTTTACTTCAATCTAAAACGAGTGAAAGGGCACATGCTTCGTAATTTGAACATAAAATTAAACTTGCAAAATAAATTCAATTACTAAAAATACGCAGATGATTATAGAAAATCTCGCGCGCTGATTGGTCAAGAAACTCACACTATCACACGATAATCACCTCGAGCAAAAATCCAAAATGGCGGACAGCCGCTTTGTTGCTGTTACCGGAAAAAATGCCTTTTATCTTCTTATTTTTCTTTTTTTGAAAGAATCACCTGTGTATTTATACTAAAACAATTATTTGCCTCAGGCTCAGTGACTATTGGGGAATATTTACCTCGCCGCTCGAAGACTCGCGTCTGGGTAAATATTCCCCGATAATCACTTCGCCTTCGGCGAATAATTGTTAAATACCATGATATTGTGAGGTTAAATTACTTTATACTTGAAGATCACCGAGTCGATGACAAAACATTGGATCTAATACTGAGCATTGTCAAGTTACTGGATTTTCCATTTTAACTGAGTATTTTTTCACAAGTCTCGATAGCTCATAACGTACCGTATATTCATCAACAACCAATGATATTGGCAGGGGCTTTTTCCATCTTACTTCAATAGAAGTCTTCGTTTGACTCTCAGCTTGTACATCAGTAGGCTTACCAGGCTCTGTAAGAAAAAGCAATCTCATCAGCTGTATCCTTCATCGGCGAACCTCTTAACCAAAGGCTCTTTCAGGCTAAAGAATATGGGAAGAGAGCTGTTGCAGTTGTTGCTCCTGAGTTATGGACAGACTACCTCCATCCCTTCGATCTTGCGGAACAATTTCTAGTTTTAAGTGTGGTCTCAAGACCTTTTTATTCACACGAGTTTTCAATATGTAAAAATCTCACCTATTTTAACCAATCTAAATCAATGTATTGTTATTAGCCTGCGTCACATCCGGAATTTTTACGAAGAAAATTCCGGGTGTGACGCAGGCTAATTGTTATTTGAATTTTTAAAAAAATGTGTAATGTATATATTGAAATGAAATGAAATTTATTTGAAATATGTTGATAATTATATGTATTATGGGCATGTTTTATTACTCACTCTTATTCATGAAATAGTAATTCTTTTCTTAATTTTATTTTTTGAGTCACATTTTTATATTGTAAAGCGTCTTTGAACTTACGGATATAGACGCTATATAAATTATTTATTATTATTACTATCATTATTATTATTATTATTATTATTACTATTACTATTATTATTATATGTTTGTTTCAACTTCAGACATTTTTGCTCCATGAATACAGAATATTGCGGGCATGAATAGTCTAAGCAAATATCTGCATAACTGGTTTTACAAAGATGTATACAAATTTAACAATTGTACAGACGTTTCATTATTATTATTATTATTATTATTATTATTATTATTATTATTATTATTATTATCCTAAAAACGGTTTCCAAATGTCTGAAGAATATCAACTCACGCGATGTCAAAACGTTAATGGTGCTTCTGGGTCCTGGTCCAACACTTGTATGACCCCTGACAGATATTATATAGTTTTCACACAATCTAAGGTTGTACAGTGTGTACTGGGTAGCCTGTGTTGTAGCATTAAACATTTCCTGTAATGATCTTCGTGAACGACCTCCCTCAACAACTATTGACCAAAAGATCTCGTACTTAGTAACCACGCCGTTGCTTTGAGCTGTTGTTAACGGTTGCCAAGTAACCAGGAATGTTGTGTCGTTTATCTTCGTTGCTGTTGTATTTTGTGGACCAGTTTCAGGGACTGAGAGAAAGAAATTTAACAAAATTGTAGATAGTTGCAACTGTATAAAAATAAATTATTGATCAAACAAGGAACAAAGATAATGGCCTTCTCACCATCCTCTAATGTTCTTATTGTTGTAACGCTGCTTACAGGACCCATATACATAGTGTTTCGTACAGCCACTGATATGTCGTAAATAGTGTATTTTCTAAGATTCGTCAGCGTTGCATAGTTAACGTTACCCACGTCAATCTGTTGTTTTGTTCCGCCTTCTGGTTCGTAGAAGATCCTGAATCCAGCCATTGGGCCATGTAACAGGTCTATTTGTGAATACTAAAATAAGCAGATCTAAGATAAGGCCCTGTTAAGCGTGTGAAAGTTGAAAGCTGAAACTTCCTTGACAACCAAGAAAGCCGAATTCAAATAGAAAGAAGCTTTCCTCCTCCAACCTCCCTCCCTCTAGCACTGTTGAATGGACGAATGCTCATGTACCACCAATCGTTAGCCGAAACAATATTGATAATGCGGAAGGGTGTTTATAGTTTCTGGTGATAAATCTTAGAGCAAAGTTTTACAAATATTCCCATGGAATTAGAAATGGAGCATAGGGGTGTCATTATTTTATTCGCCGATTGTAGGTTTACCTTCTAATAACATCTTCATTATTCGTGAAAGGTTTGAAGGATAAGAATCGAAATTTAACGTTTGAAGTATATATAGGATAAAAACTTTTAAAAAATTTAAAAAACCAGCAATAGCAAAAAATATCAAAAATATTAATAAATGCATGTTATTGTAAATAAAATTAAAAAAACATTTAAAAAAAAGAAGAAAAAAAGGACAGAATTTTAGCTTATCCCCTCGCTGAAAAAATGTACAAGGCATAGATAGTTCTTTTAAAGGCGCGATTACACGGAGCAATTTTCTCTGCAACTTGTCTCGCAACATGCGTTGCGACACAAGTTGCATGGAGCACTGCAGCGTGTAGCCTACAGCGCAATTTGAAAAGATGTTGCGAGGGAAGTTGCGTTTCTAATTTTGGCAACGATTGCGTCTCCATTGAACCGTGTAAACACTCTTACAACTTGTGTCGCAACGCTATTGCGAAACAAATTGCAGAGAAAATTGCTCCGTGTAATTGTGTCTTGACTCGAGAAAGGCCCTATGTGTTTAGGTACCTAATACGGCAGTTATATTAATTAATTAATTAAGCAATAAAGCAATTAATTAATTAATTTAATTAATTAATTAGGTACCTGAAACAGCAATTATAATTAATTAATTAGTTATAGGATAGAATTAATTAATTAATTAAATTAATTAAAGTTGTTTACCTTGAAATAAATTCCAATACTTTCTGATGACAGCGTAATTGTCCCTATGATTGATGGAACACCTTGCGGCTCTACAAAGATATATAATTTTAGAACAAATATTGAACAATAAATTTATATAAAGATTATGCAGCTTGGGCTGCCTGTGGTTAGATGGCAGAACAATAAAATCCCTTTGCTCTCGGGAATCGAATTCTTTCTCATGTAAAACGATTGTATTGTTCCAGCCATCTAACATGGCTGCCGTCACGTGGTGGTACAAAGCCTCTTTACTGAACCCAAAATTCTGAACATCTTTTTTTTGTTCGCTCACTCATTCTAAAAAATGTTAGAGCCAAGGACTTTGCCTACATAGAAGTGTGTGTGTATCAGTGGTAGTATACAGTCAGTTCAAAAAAACGTTGTCGTCGATCGGCTCAAGCCAACGCGACTGGACCGAAAGGAATATGGGTAAAAATCACTGAAGCGGTTAAATATTCGTTCTGAATTAATTGTTCCCGCTAGTAATAGATAATAATGGCAAGAAACAATCCATCAAATGCATGTCTTTGGGTTTAGGGAAAGAAAAACAAAGTAGTTATGATTCAGTTCACAATTTCGAAGATATGAAGGCATTAAAAAAACGTCTTCTTCAACACTTCCCGCTTGCCTACGAAGGTTCGTGCTGTAATCCAGGCATAACTAGTCAGATAAAATTATTGAGTCAACTCGGCTTCAATAATTGCTACCCAGAGTTCCTTTCGGTCCAGTCGCGTAGGCTTGAGTTGGTTGACGGCAACATTTTTTGAATTGACCGTATGAACAAGCACTTTTGAATGATAAATACCAGCAATTAGTGTTGAATCATTTAGCCAACTGCTCCACAGTCCTTGCCCCACAGTACTTATTGCTTTCATTCTGATGCTGTAGCTAGTGTACGGCTTAAGATCTTTAAACATGTAGTTAGAAGGAGGATGGTGTGCATTATAGGTGTTGATTGAACCGCTCTGATCTAGGAGTTGTATGGTGTACGAGGTAATGGTCCCGACGTCATCAGAAGCAATCACTACTGTCCAGCTGAGTGTCATCGACGTCTTGTTTGGTGTTACTGCAACATCTGGTGCTTTCAGCACATCTGCATTATAGAAAGGCAAAACTTGAGTACTAAGATTTTTCTGCATAAGAAATTCGTAAACAAACGCCAACCGGTTGGCTCAGTTGGTTGAGCATCGGACTTTCGTGCGGGAGGTCGTGGTTCGAGTCCCGGCCGTACTGACACTCAGGGTCTTAACATAACTGAGGAGAAAGTGCTGCCGTTGTAATTACATCTGCAAATGGTTAGACTTTCAAGTGGCTCGGATGACCACTCAACGTCTCTCCACACTCATCATTACTAACCAACATCAGAGGGACGTAAAAGAACCACTGAGGACGTAAAGCAACCCTGGCAGTGACCACCCTCAGTGCCTACACCTCATACTAACCATCTCTCATTCATAAATCATTGTAAAGCGCCTTTGAACATATCCATATGGAAAAGAGCGCTATATAAATATCATAATCATCAATCATCATCAAAGGATGAAATCAGAAATGTCACATAATTACTTACTCAGGTTCACCGTCACTTTCCCCGATGCCTCATTCATTCCTCCACTTGGCACGTAGTTTGGATACGTTGCCCTACACGTGTAGATCGTGTTACAGACCACAGCTCGTGTGTAAGGATTCTGTCTTGTACAGTTGTACTTGGACATCACATCTTCAGCAGAGATAAACTGTACTTGTAGTGTTGATTGTGTTGCACCGTTGATCTTGGTTCCATTGTTAAACCACTGTATGTCAGGTGCTGGTTCACCAAGTACACTACATGTTAATGTAATGGATCTTCCTTTGATGGTTGGAAGGATGAGGTCATTTAGACTTATTTTGGGGACAACGACTGCAATAACACCGAATAATTAGCATTATTGAATAATGTTTAATATTTCCGGCTTTGAATCATTCCCAAGAGAATGAAATAACAAAAGACACGGCGGCCATGTTGGATGGTATAACAAAGGTGAATAATGACGAATCTTTTGTTAAATTCATCCAACATGGTGGCTTCGATAACCATACGTTTCTTGTACGACTTACAGATATCACATCCATAGACATCAAATCGTAGACAATATCTGCCCCCTGAGTTATGGGTCTGAGGAATAATTCTGATATAACGTGCTGCTCTTGGATTCCTGAGCCAGTTGACTCTGACGCCATTCCTATCGCTGTTTCCTTCTAAATCCTATTTAATACAATCCGGGAATGTACGAGAAATAAGCAGATTGTCTTCATTGAGAGGGATTTAAAACAGCAAAAGGCTTTTAAAAATCTTCCATAAGAAAACACTGGCCATAAGGTCATTAGGATGTATTTTGACAAGGCCTACATGACTAATAATCATAGCCCAGACTATAAACCCCTTGCGAGTCCCGAGAAGAATTGTTATGGGGGACAAAACAGTGGATTTTTTATTTATTTAATTATTATTTATTTATTATTCATTCACTCATTTATTCATTCGTCCGTCCGTGCGTCCGTCCGTCCGTCCGTGCGTTCGTCTGTGCGTCCGTGCGTCCGTGCGTCCGTGCGTCCGTGCGTCCGTGCGTCCGTTCGTTCGTTCGTTCGTTCGTTCGTTCGTTCGTTCGTTCGTTCGTTCGTTCGTTCGTTCGTTCGTTCGTTCGTCCGTTCGTTCGTTCGTTCGTTTATTTATTAATTAATTAATCTATTTATTTATTATTATTTTTTTTTGCGTAAGAAAAGACAGTCCATTGTTTTATTCCCAAGAACAATTCCTCTAGGAGATCAATGCAAGTAATCTATATTACCTTAACGACCTGTCCTTCTTTGTACTCATTCCAGTATGTGTTATCAAAGCTGTAACCAACTTTATAAGACGTCACCCATGCATCCATATCTGGGTTACCTTGTGTTGCAATACCTGCCACTGTCTTGACCAGTCCAAGGTCAACCTGTATGTACTCATTATTACCATTTGTTTGGCTGCACCATGACGAGCTGCCATACAGACGACCACGTGGTGCAGTATGGGAATTGTCCGAGGATGAGGATGACGTTAAGTGTGAATCTGGTATTTGTGAATTCTCAAGACCAAGCGATGAAGTGCAACCTTGAAGGAAATATAAAGGAGTATCGCGATTCACTAAATAGTTTCATATATTTTTGAGACGACAATATTTTGTGGTATTGTCGTTTCAAAATTAAGGTTTCTTATTGGCTAACGATCGACGAAAACGAAAGCTTGAACGCGCGCGCGTCAAATTTTTACGCTTATTGCTTGCGCCATAGTGCGCGCTCGTAAAGCGAATCTCGCTTTTAATCAAAGAAAATTGGTCAGTTTTTATTTCCTTTTTTGTATGTTAAATTCTTTAGAATTGCGATACAAAAGTAATTACGATTTTGAGACAACAATACCACGAAATATTGACGGCCTCGCAAATCCGCCCAATACCCAATATATTTTCTCCCAACTAGCCGTCAATATAAATCGTAATTAGTTTTAAATACACAACACTCGTTGGGGTTACTCGGGTCATTTATTGTGCGAGACCAATTGCAATATCCCCCGGGGGGTTACAGAGAGTAATAAAAATTTAAAAAAAAATTTCTAAGCTGATTTCTTGAACGCTAGCTTGCTGACAACATGAACAACTGGCTGCCAACTATGAAGCCCTTGCTTTCTATGCTCACCGCACATCCTGCCTCGCCTAGTTATTTAATCATGATAAACACATGTCTATCACTCACTAAATACACAACACTCGTTGGGGTTACTCGGGTCATTTATTGTGCGAGACCAATTGCAATATCCCCCAATCCCAAGACCCCCCAATGAGTATGTGTAGTCAGTGAGTAATAGCTGTGCCCATCATGTTTGCTACTTGTAGCTTGTATTTTAAAGAGCTATCTAAATACCGTTCATATGCGTTTGAGAGCCAATCTCCCTGGAGTTTTATGTAATGCGCAGGGACACCACATTGTAATGCAAAGGTTGCCCCTCCTCTACGGAAGGAGTGTCCTGAGTATAACTGGCTATCGAGTCCGCAATGAGCGATAATTGTCTTAAGCCTTTGAGTAAATGTTGCGTAAGTTAGTGGTTTGAGTTGGCCATTTTGTTTGTAAATGAAAGCAGGTATATTGTTTTGTAGTGAGACACTGTCTCTGATACCAGCTAGTTCGAAAGCGTTGATAATCGCAGCACGCGGACAAAGTGTTGAGCCATCGATTCTTGGAACGGGCACAAGTAGGATTCTATTTCGATATTGAATGGTCTTAGACCAACGTACAATCAGCATCAAGCCCCATTCATATATGCGGATATCACCAGCCCGTAAATGTTTTTGTGGATCGAAGGCGTTCCCAGAAGGAATCAGCAGGTTAGATTTTCGAAAAAATGAAAAGAAGGCGACAAGGCATGCCGCCCAGAAAGTCGCATCCATTGAGTTGCCTATGTCCAGATGGCCATAGAGTTGTTTTAAAATAGTCGGCGTGATGGGCAGCTTTTGCTGGGCCAGGTTACTGTTAAGACGCTTTATACCTCGCATTAACAATTCTTTTTGGTACTTAAATAGCGGTTCTTGTAATGGGTTAGGGAAACCGTATTGTAGATGCAGTATTCTTATCACATTGAGATAACAAGGAATACTAGTTGGTGATAAAGTTCTGGTAAGAAATACAATGTAGCGAAGCAAGTGAAGGGCCTTACATGGAACAGGCGCGTAACCAAAGTACACGCAGAAACGGATGTAGCATCGTAGTTGTGACTTGTAGGTCGCCGCGGTTGATTGAGCGAACGCATGGCCACGGAACTTTCTTAATTCGAGGTCAAGTTGCTGCTCCTGAGCATGAATTGGACCTGCGGGGGTAGAGAGGCAAATGCATTACGCGAGAAATGTGGTTTACTTGGTGCTTTTGATTGTTGTTGCAGTAATAATAAACGTTTGGTGAACAGTTCGCACTGAGAAGGCACGTGTATGCGTGATATTGCGTCGGCCATGGTGTTTGAAGTTGTTGATATGTAACGGGCAGTTATTCGAAAATTGTGCGTAGCCGAGAGCCAGAAAACTTTCCGCAGCCATCGCATGACTGTTTGATCGCGTGACGTGCCTTTGTTGATTGCGCTAATCGTGGTTGTGTTATCAGAATACACAACTATCCATTTGTTTCTGAGGTTATCTTTCCATCTTTCTAGCGCAGCTAATACTGTGAATGTTTCTTGCAAATTGATGTGTGCCGCGGATAACTCGGGATGGTCCTTGTTCCAGTTAATGTAAAACCAATCACCACCAAAGAAACCTCCGCCACCGACTGGGCATGCGTCAGTGGAGAACTCTTCTTTCTGTACTGGTTCAGATTCAACGAAAAATATTTTCCCGTTAAAAACGCCAAGGAATTTCGACCACCATGCCAAGTCGGCTCTTAGGTGGAGGTTGGGTCGGATGTGGTGATGTGGGCGTCGCATTTTATTTACTGTGTCAATTATTCGCCGCAAGAATGTTCGACCGCCAAATACTACTCGCGCCGCAAAATTGAGTTTGCCAACAAGGGACTGCAAGTCCCGTTTCGTGACTGATCGCTTCGCCATAGTTTCGCTTAATAAAATTCTTAGTTCGCATAGTTTGCGTTCGGGCAACGTTAGTTGCCTATGCACAGTGTCAATTTCTATTCCGAGAAAAGTCAGGTTTTGACAAGGGCTAACAGCCTTGTCCCAGTTTATTTGTAGTCCAAGTTCTCCTAGCAAAGTTATGAGTCCCTGATATGCTGTCTGACATTCATATTCTGTGTCGCTTATTATTAGAAAGTCATCAAGATAGGCAAGTACATTGTGACATCCCCTGTTTTTCATCATTCGCGTTATTGCTTGAGTGAGCCTATGGAAGACTTCAGGGCTCTTTGCTGCTCCAAACGGCAGTTTGCAGTCGTAAAGATATGTTAGATGATCGTCACCATGAAAACGCCATGCTAATCCTGTCGCGTTGTAGTTCGATGGATGGATAGGCACGTGGCGATAAGCACTTTTGAGGTCAATCTTAGCGAGATAAGCATTAGATTTGATGAGCGACACTGCTTTGTCAATGGTCACGTATGAGAAATGTTGTGAGTCACTGTATGTATTTACCCCGCCGTCTACGGGTCTACTGCAGTCATGTATTAAACGTAGTTTGTCACTGTCAGGCTTAGGTACTGCCCCTAAGGCACTCACAATTGTAGGTTTTGTTTTTGTGATAATGTAGTTTCCTAGTCGTATCTCGTCTCGAATCGTTTGTTCAACTTTGTCGCGTACGTCATGTGCGGTCGCGGATTTGTAGTTCGTGACCTCTGCCGGTCGTAGTATGCTGTCCTGTGCTACGATTCGGAAACCGTTAGAAATACCGTCAAGTAAGAAGTCTTGGTCACAGTCGTTTGTCAGGTTTTCTTTCCATGCTTCTACGTTTAGAGGACACGGGTGTAGTTCTGTCGTGTCGAGTCATGCGTTATGTTTCGGTGACGGATGTTGGTGTTGCGGATGAGGTTGATTGCAGTTAGCCACGAGACAAGTGTGTTGAAAGCGGCAATTAGGCCAATGACAGCCCGACAGGGAGTTAAATTGGCGGCAAACAGGTTGCGGTTGGCTATTAATAGTTGGGCGTGAATTAGAGGCTGTGTGTTTTGTTAGATTAGAAGTATTAGGTTGATTAACAGCGCGTCGCTTTATTAAAAAGCGAGTATGAAGATGTTGCGAATCGCTGCCCCATCGAAACCCATACATGTGCTGCAACTTGCGATACTCGTTATCATAAAGCAAAACAGAGCCAAGTGTGTGTGATTCGAGCAGTTCCGCTATTTTAACATTATAGGCCAAGTAGTCCGAGATTTGACTTGTTCCCGTGAGCTTCCCTTTTTGGGCAAGTTCGTGCATTATTCTTGCGTTTGCTGCGACCCACATTGAGAGGGAAATACTTTCTAATTTAGGCTTGCCCAATTTCGCAGCGCGAAACACGATTTTAGCGCCAAACGGTCCACCGAGGTCCTGCTCTTCCTCGCCTGAGTCATACGATGTATTTGACACAAAGTCAGGAATTAACAAAGGCTTCTCACCTCCTTTCCTTTGCTGTTGGCCAAGGAAGACCTGTGGGTTGTTATCCACACGTTGAATAGGATCGTTGCTTTGCAGGCTTTGTTCTGTTACTCCCAGCGTAAAAAGAGGGTCGTCCAGTGTTCCAACACCTTCGATTTTCTTGAGGAGTTCCTCAAGACCGCCGTCCTGCGCCAATGATTTTGTTGTCACTGGTTTCTCCTCGTTCTTTACGGCACTTATTGTAGGTGTTAGGTCATTGATGGCCTTCGTGATGAGTTTAGCTTGTCCCATCGTCAGCTTTAACGCTTTTATATCATCTGTAGCTAGGAGCTTTAAAGCCTCCTCGTTGTCTAAGTCGTTCTTTTCTAATTGCGCCACAGTGGCCTCTTTGAGACCTGACTTCTCGGCCCAGGATGCAAAATCGAAAGACATTATTTTAAAAAAAATTTCTAAGCTGATTTCTTGAACGCTAGCTTGCTGACAACATGAACAACTGGCTGCCAACTATGAAGCCCTTGCTTTCTATGCTCACCGCACATCCTGCCTCGCCTAGTTATTTAATCATGATAAACACATGTCTATCACTCACATAAAATTTATACATTTTACGAAATCGTGACATGCTACGAAGAAGACAGCTTTGAAATATTGCCGCCTACCTAAACGAAGTCCTTTGAAGTCCACCCTTAGCATCTTCCATTTTTCGTACGCTGTTGGAAGTACACGAACAAACCTGGCTCTGAATGGGTTGGTTATTGCATTAGTAACCACTGTTGCTCTGTCATAATTACCGCGGAACTATCAAACGCAAAAACAAAACATATCAAGCTTTACTCGACACTAGAGAAAAACGTTTGCGCATGCGTGCACTTCGGCACGTTTTCTAAGAATTTTGAAGAGTTTGAGTGAGAAAATAAATGTTTGCTTTCTCCAAGTATACAAAAAAGTTCAAGAGTATACTTTTGTCAGACCAAGATACTATATTAACAAACACAATATGAAAGAATTAGTCTTAAGTTTCAAGCATGGACACTACGTTTTGACATTTTGTGAAGTCCAATTTATTAGGCATGTTTGAAAATCAAATTTACTTATGTTTTGACTAATTTGCATACGGATTCAGAGCATGCGCAGAAGTTTTTCACTCGTATGTTAATTATATATGTTAATTAGTGTCGAAGTTGGTGAGAGAAAGCTCACTCCATATATGGTATGATCAATTTCATATTTGGATGGTGCGGAAAAGCGGCAAACAAAAAGGCCGTCCGGTTTTATGACGAATTCGACATGAACATTTTTGAAGAAGAAAAGAAAAAACGACAAGTGAAAAAAGAAAAACTTAGGAAAATCGAGGAAGGATACGGGGACGATGCTAACTCGTGGGTCTGCCTCACAGACAACAGATGGTGCGAAGTGTGAACTTGTTAAACGCAGTAACCGGATTTCATTGTCAAAAACTCTAAACTCAAATACCCTTTTGTTAAATCGTCTTGAAGCCAAATAAGGTTTACAAATGATCATGAGAAGTTAATCACGTGATGGTAGCCGTGAAAGGAAGCTCAATGATAAAGAGTTTTTTCCCGCCGCATCATGCAGTAAAAAGGTTTATTCACAATTCGACTTAGTCAAAACACCTCTTGTAGCGGTCAATTAGTATATGTAATAGGACTTCATCCTGTCCAATTAAGAAATAATTGGACGAGGAAAATTCCTAGGACTGACAAAATTGGATGAGGCCGTAGGCCGAGTCCAATTTGTCAGTCAGGGGAATTTTTTGAGTCTAATTATTTCTTGATTGAGGAGCATGAAATCCCATTACCTATTAATTATATAGCTGCCTAATTAATCCCATATCAACAAGACCTGTCCAATTAAGAAAATAATTGGACAGTTACCTATATGGGATTAATGACAAGCTGTAGAATTAATTAATTAATATTGTTAGGTTGGTTTTTTTTTCTCGTTGTACCGTTCGTTGTAATCCCTTCGTAGTCTCTTGTGTATTCGTTATGTTAATTTCTCCTTAAAGTCAGCCTTTGTTCGTAAATTTAGTCAGTTACAGTTCAAGTCATAGTTACAGTGCAAGTTATTTTTCGCCAACGTATGTAAGTATTTCTCTTAGTTTTCCAGTTCAAGTTTGTTCGTTTTCTTCCATCTTCTAATTGTATTTTATGTTTAATTTGTTCTAGTTGGATCGTTTTATAGTAAATAAATACGTATGCCAAATACTTCATTTTACAGTTCCATTCAGTGACCACGAATAATAGTTCCTAGCCGAGGCTGGAGTTACCGCACATGATAAACTGTAGTTTTGCTATGCGTGGAACCTCCAGCCTCGGCTAGGAACTCTTATTCGTGGTCACTGAATGGAACTGTAAAAAAGGAGTATTAGCGAAATCATAGTAAGGTATTTAAAGTTAAAGTCTACACCTCTGAGAATTGAAAATTTCTACGATGGCTGGTTTCTAAGCATTACCTCTTTATCTCCAGACTTATTGTAATATGTTGTCCAAAGCTGGTTGTTTGTTGAGTACAATACTTGATACTTTTTCACCCATTGAAACTTGGAACTTTCCCCAGCCCCCTGAGTAGCTACAGCACATATATAGAACACAGCACTAAGATCAATCTGTAGATAATCACCAGGTGTATTTTTTGTATACGGAGCCCAGGCTTTGCTACCACCCAGTCGTCCTTTAAAAGGTTCGTAACCAAAATAATATGGTGTTGATGTAAACCTGTGATTATGTACCAAACTAGGATCGGGTATTCCAACACTGTGGCTAGGACAACCTGAACAGGAGAAAGTTTGAAAGTCAAAAATATGTGGGATATTGAAAGTGCAGGACTATACACGACTTTCAAAACTAGCCGCCAAACTCGGTTGGGATCCAGACTAGGGACAATTGAATGGAAGCGAGGTAAGTAAGGCCTCATTGGTAAACCAAGTCTACTCAGTACGATATTTTGTGTCAAAGTCATTCCCCCTTACTACAAAAGACGCTTAAAAGAACTCGAATTGGTGAGATGAATGACTTTGACACAAAATATCGTGTATGCAAAATATTAAAAACTTAGTATGTAAAGGATCTTTGATAACGATGCAGGGGAGTTCGAGGAGTTAGATAAGGGAATGTATTTTTTCAAACATCTTTATTGGAAACTAATTATTAATCGAAATAAATAAAATCAATTAAAAGGAAGGTCATGAATGGGATCTGTAGACTGAAAATGGAATCCTGGAAAATATCAATAGTAAAAGCGAAAAATGTTGTGGCATCTCGACTCGGCGAATACACCTAATTGAAAAAACGTCGGGTTCAAAAAAAGGTTATATCATCAAAGTTAAGACCGAAGGGGAGCATGGGAAGACAAACAATTGTGCTAATGTTATGCGTATTGCAGTTTTCCTTTTCTGTGCACATTTTATGCATCATGGCTTTGGCATGTTGTTAATCTAGGTCAACCAACTTTGCTCTACTGTGCATTTTTACATGTCTATATGCAAATATAATACACATTTCGGAGTACCCAAAATCCTTTTCGGTCTTTAGCTTCGATGATATGACCTTCTCGAACCCGACTACATTTTTTCAATTAGGTACATATCAAATATTCTCACTTGTTTGGAAAGGATATCCATAGACCTCTGTCCTCAAGCAGGGTGAACTAGTCTGGTATGCCTTGGGTACAATACGTAGATATCTTGTAATAATACCAAGGTAAAGAACGCGACGTACAGCAGTTGAACGATCATGGTTACCGTAGAATATCTGTTGATTTGGAAGCAAAAATGATTTATAGCCCAGTTCTCCTGATAAGTTGTCCATGTTATACCATCAGTAGATGTATCTATCTGGTACGTCTTCACCCACTGATCTATCATACTATCACTAATGCTACATTACCCTGTCAATATTGTTCTCCTGATAAGAGGTCCATGTTGTACCATCAGTAGATGTATTTATCTGGTACGTCTTCACCCACTGATTTATCATACTATCACTAATGCTACATTACCCTGTCAATATTGTTCTCCTGATAAGTGGTCCATGTTGTACCATCAGTAGATGTATTTATCTGGTACGTCTTCACCCACTGGTCTAGCATACTATCACTAATGTTACATTACCCTGTCAATATTGTTCTCCTGATAAGTGGTCCATGTTGTACCATCAGTAGATGTATTTATCTGGTACGTCTTCACCCACTGGTCAGCCATGCTGTTTCCCTGTGTAGCCACAGCACAAATAAGGTGAGATGTACCGAAGTCAATCTGTAGATATGGATAAGAGTCGCTTATTGAGGCACACCACGATGGGCCTGATGTGTAATTTAGCCTTGCATTCTTGGCTGGGTGTTGAGCAGAAGAAGCTGTAATACTGTCATCTTGAATAGCTCCTGATTCCATTCCTAAAGAAACGTTTTCACAGCCTACAAAATTAGGGGGGAAAAGAGATATTTTAGTTAAAAATATTTGAAAAGGAATTAAGGGTGGTTGTTACGTTGATGAGACGAACTAAATCATAACGGATTGTCTTCATAGTTCACTTAATTACTTTATTAGTTACTTATTTTTGTTGTTACTCAATTAATTGTATCATCACTCTATAATCCCATATAAGCAACAATTGTATTATTTTCAAAATCTCTTTCCTGTCCAAATTAAAGATTATAATTTGGATCGTTTCCATTCGCATTTTTTCGAGGGAAAACTATGACTTATGGAATCAGTCTAGTATAGTTTGGGATGATATAATTAATCTGCAATAGGACTACATGTCTGTCCAATTTGGGAATAATTGAATTCAAAAAAATCCTCTGACTGCCAAATTGGACTTGGCCTATCGGCCTCTTCCAATTTTGTCAGTCCTCGGAATTTTATTCATCCAATTGTTTTCAAATTGGACAGCATGTAGTCCTATTACCTATACTTATAGTCGCGAAAATCAGAAGAGCCATATTTTTTTTGCGAAATAGAAATGTCGGGATTTAGCAGGGGGGAAAATGAATAGTCTCTTTAATTGTGCATTTAAAAATATCAATGCGCAGCGTTAAAACTTCCAAAACTCACCAGCAAAAGATGTAGTTATATTAACGAGGAATATCAACCCAGTTGCGATGACCCGGAAATAACGAGATTCGTAAATCAGTCTTTTCATCTTGTTTGTGTGAGAGAAGAAAGCGGCTCATTCTGAAAAAATGGAAAATAGATATCGAGGAAAACGTTGTGACAAATAAATGTCAGCAATACTCGAGCTCCAGCCTCGAGTCCTTTTTATTCAGCCTTAAGCCCCGTCCACACTATGCCGGATAAATTTGAATCCGCAACTTTATTATATTTATCCAGTTAGGCCTTCCTTCCACACTAGTCGGGGGTAATCCGGAACAATTCTTCACCGAAAACGGAACTTTTTGAATACGGTCTCCAGAGTGGAACAATTTGAAAACGCCGGCTAGCCGTATTAGTGTGGACGGAGAACATTTCGTATCCGGAACTTTTCGAATACGATGACGTCATGATTGTCATGGGAACATGGCGGGAAGGCTGAAAATTCACCGCGGGCTCAATTTCACTACTTCAATACGCATGCTCAAATATGCAATGAAGCGTTTTTGTCCGTTTTTGCCGAAACATATTCTCGGTTTTCATGTGTGGACGAAAAATTTTTTTTCGGTTTCGGTGTGAAAGTTGCGGATTCAAATTTATCCGGCATAGTGTGGACGGGGCCTTAGTCTCGTGTTGTGCTTGGAAATATTCAGCTATTCAACCAAAACCCGTGGCATTTTAATCAACTCGTATTGTTCCGTAGTACGTACATTCCTTACTATACAATGGACCTTAATAAAAGAAAAGAACACATTTGTACACAATCGAGGCTAAGACTGAGCAAAGGCGAACTCGAAATAAGAGTATTCTGCCTACTTTCAGTATATTATGATAAAGAAATAAGATCAAATGATCAAACACTTACCGGATAACGAGTTCGAGCATTCAACTAACTAGAACTGTTGAGCAAATGCAATAATAGATTGGGGCTATTAATATCTCTTAGTTAGAAATTCAGCATATAGGCGTTCTCCCTTGAGAGGCACTCGAAAATCAGATATAGATTCAGTTCCTTAATATATAGGGCTTTTAGGTTGATATCTCCGGGTCCAGTCACACAAAAGATCGCTAAGATCTTGCAATAATTTATTCCCAGGATTTATTTTTTACCTTCAACGATCAGATATATGAACAGAAAATCCTATATGAAGAGAAAAACACAGAAAAATGTCTGTAGAAGTTATGATTAATTTAGACGTGGAAGTCGTTTTTCTTTCGAATAACATCACACTTAATAGCTCCATTGTGATCATTAGATCATTTATCTGATATTTAGGGACATTCGGTTCGGCATAGATGAATGATGTGACAGATTCTGATTAATTTAAACTCAGTGCACGTGCTTAGTGTGGATTCAAGTCATGGTTGATAGATAAGATAGATAATCTTTATTTAAGCAGGAACAAATTCATCAGCTAATACAGAAAAAAGTAAATAAATAAATGAATAAATATCTAAGCTATATATACTATCAACATTACAATATCATAGTTAAATCAGAGTTAATATATGGGAACTAGTTTTAACTCTGGTTAAATAAATAAATAAATATATATATATAATAAACAATATACTAAAAGCTGCTTGCGTGAATGCCGCGCGTTGTAGAATATTATTGATCTTGCGTTTAAATATCCCCAGAGACTCTGTGTTCCTTAAACCACTAGTAAGACTCTCCACAAAGTGGTGCCACTGTAGCTAAAGCTATTTCGGTAATAATTAGTGCATGGCAAAGGCACATTGAGTTTATTTTCAGAGTCCCTGAGGTTGTAAACAGAGTCAAGCCTAGAAAATTTTGAGTTTAGATGTTCAGGAGCTAGCCATTGTCATCAGACCGGAATAACAAAAAATGCCATAAAATCCATAAAAAACATTAAGAAGGATTCATAACAATCTTAATTCGAGCTTTTCTTAAAGGTATACTGTTTTGAGTAAGTTCTAAATGCTTATTCTGTCGTAATTAGAAGTTTCTAATTAAGACGTCAATAAGAGCGATAATCATTATAAGAAGTAAGAGTTATTTATAATGAATTTAAACATCATTTTATTGAACTTCCTTTAGCGTTACTGATTTTGCCATTCACTTTCCTGATAATGAAGACGAAAAGTCGTAGTAAAAAATTCACTTTAAGATAAAAAAGCTTTAAAAAACTTTCTTTTATTAAAAAAAAGTTAGTTAAACAAATAACAAATGTATTACACAAAAGTTTTGAAAGGTCCGAGGTTCAAAGTCTCATAGCTGCTATAATGGTGTCATGTTCGCTGATAAGGCTTTCTGCCCATTTGTCTGGCGCTTCGTCCCTAAAATCGTCTATTTTTAGTTCTCTTTTGACGGTTTCTCCGCGACGGAATGGCTTAACTTCATTCCTCTTGTTCGCGTTTCGTATTGCTTTTCCAATCAATCTTGTAGTGATACTCATAATTCCATCGTTTTCCGTTTCATCCTCGTCGTCAGTGATTGGCTCGTTTGAAATTCGATGCAAGTGCTTGATTGGCTCATCTTTGGGTCCATCCCAAGGGACCATATTGGGAAGGGTTTGGACGGCGTCGGAGACGGGGATTTGCACGGCCGAGCCTGTGAAGGGCTTGGAGATGGAATCTGGATCGACTTGAGAGTATTCCTTGAAGGCGTCTTCTAGTTCTGGTGTTATTGTTGGGATCTCTTCCTCTTCAGATTCCTTCAGAAAGGAGAATAATAGAAGGAAAATGTAAGTTTTTTTTCTCTTGGTGAGTTTTTTTTGTTGACTTTTTTCTTTCTTTCTTTCTTTCTTTCTTTTTTTTTGCGTGCATGTATATCAACAATGCAGCTAAATGAATCTCATTACAATGACAGGCAAACACTGCCCGTCATGTGCTATCAACCAGAGAGTATTCTATTGCTTGGTATCAATCAGCTGAATGAATCTCATGAATCTCATTACCAGCCTACAATGACAGGCAAACACTGCCCGTCATGTGCTATCAACCAGAGATACTAATACATATGTTACCTCCTGTGATTCTTGTTCTGAGGGGAGGGGTGGGGAGGTTGTTGATGATATTTGCTCACAGATGGCCTGGGTACTAATGACCTTTGAGATAGAGAGAACGTCAAACACCCATTTGGCAATATCAGACTCGGGCTGCTCTTCCTTTTCTGCTCCACTTGACTTTTCGCTCTCAACTTTTTGCTTCTGCCAGCGATTGAAATGTTTTAGAGTCGGTAGAGCAAGCTCGTTTTTAAGGCTGAACGGTTCTCTACAAGAAAAAGACGACATTGTGTTAATAGAACGTTAACGATTTAGCCAATACCACTTTATTCCTTGATTAGGCTCAATTACTCAGTGTTAGCTTCATTTTAGCGTCAAAGTATTTGACTAATATTTAACACCATGCTACACGTACCCACCACAATATACTATACCACACTACATCACCACAATATACCATACCATACTACACCACAATATACCATACCTCACACCACAATATAACATATCACACTTCCTTCACCACACAACAATAGACCATACCACATTACACCACACCACAATATAATATACCATACCTCACACCACACTACACCACACCACAATATACGGCATACCTCACATACACCACAATATACCATACCACACTGCACCACAATATATACCATACCACACTGCACCACAATATATACCATACCACACCACACCACAATATACCATACCACACTACACCACAGTATACCACACCACACCACAATATACCACACCGCACTACACCACGACAGAATATACTTCACCGCAACACAATATATCATACCATACAACAACCACACCATACCATACCATGTCATCCATACCATATTTACTTACTCATCCACGTCATCATCTCCTTGATCATCTCCTTCAGATTCGTCCAAGAAGTATTCCTCGTATCTTTTATTGCTCTTCGCACGTGTGACACGCGTTGGCTTTTTCTTTTTTAATTCCTTCGCTCGGCGACGTCTTCTCTGCCTTTCTATCTTATTTAATTTCTTCGTCAGATTCATTGACCCTACCGCTGGCCGTGGAATAGTGTGGTCGCTTTCCCCGTTCAATAATGAATCCGCTGGTCGTGAGGCATTTTGTTCGTTGTCGCAGGTCTTAGGCTTCACCGCTGTCCCTTTAATATTTTGATCGCGGGCACATTTTTCTAAGGTTACCGTTGGTCGTGGAATGCTGTCATCGCAGTCGATGTCTTCTAAGGTTACCGCTCGTTGGAAGTCTTGTTCGTTGTTGGAGTTCTTTGAGCGGAGCACTGGACTTAAAACCTTGTGTTTGTTGTCATAGTTCGTTGATAGTATCGCTGGCAAGATACTGTTATTTTTTTTGTCAAAGTTCATGGAGGTTACTGCTGGTCGACGAATGTTATTATTGCGGTCGCACTTCATTGAAGTAACCGCTGGATTGTGGTCCTCGTCGTCAGAATCTAAACCAATGTGGTTCCATTTCAATTCATGGTTGCCGGAGTCACAAGGCATGACTTCGATACGTCGGACCGTTAATGGCCCTGTTATAATTCTTGGCTAATAAACAAAAATAGAACAAAAATGAAAGCAAATTAACAAAGGTGTATCAAGGTCGCAGCTCTAAGAATAGTAATGAGGGTAAATTATACACCGTGAAAAGATGAAAAAACTTACTGACGTTTCGGACGCTAGTCCTTCGTCGGAGTAAAAGACAAAAGACTAGCGTGCGAAACGTCAGTAAGTTTTTTCATCTTTTCACGGTGTATAATTTATCCTTTTATCATTACTGTTTCATTAGAAACACCGACGCAGCTCACACTAGTTTTTAGCTAGTTATCTCTTCTTATTGGAATAATACGATAGAACAAGACACAATAGAACAAGTCCACAATGAACACTATTGCTTGTTTTGGCCAATCTCGACAGCTCTTCTCAGCGGGTGCGACATTACTAAAATATTGAGGAGTGCCGTATCGTTTAAGCATTGGGCCTTCAATTCATCCATTTTTATGCGTTGAGTGACCGGAAGATATAACTAGCTAAAAACTAGTGTTGAGTGACCGGTATCGTTTAAGCATTGGGCCTTCAGTTCATCCATTTTTATGCGTTTCACCCCTGTGGTCGCGCGAGTTCTTACAGAGCGTCTACATCAACCAAGGCCACCCAAACAAATTTTCGCCTCATGTAAGGGAATCCGGACTTATGGTGGATTCCGGATTTCAAGCGCTGGATTCCGGATTCCGAGACTCTGGATTCCGGATTCCAAAACTTTTGTATTGCGGATTCCGGATTCCATACCGTTAATTTTCAGATACTAATTTGTATGAAAATTTGTCTGGGTGGTTGGTGAGGTCGCACAGTAATAACCAATTAACCGTTTTCGACTTAGTCAAATACCGTTGTGTTCCTTGATCAGACTCATTTATACAGAATTAGCCTCGTATCAGTGTTTACATTTTCACAAATACCAACGGTAAAGTAAAAAATGTACAACTTCAACAATACGAACACTTTGAAATTCCACGGACATTCCGGCACTAGAACACGTGAAAATTCTATACAAAACTGAGGCTAATACTGAGCGATAGAATTTCGGAACTGTAGGATAACGGGGAGTGGTAATCAGAGGCGAGCGCTCTCACCGCTACTCCGGACGAGCTTTCCAAAATTATAATAAATTCAAATAATAGTTATTTCTCGACTTCGGATCACAAATCCAAAACATACCTGACTTGTATAAGTCGTGGAACAAACCTTCGATTTTTCTTGTTCTTTCCTCTGAGTGTATTGGTTATATTTCTGACACATTTTCTTGGCCTCAAGTTCAAACTTCTCCAAAGAGATATCTTCACTTTCTTCTTTTTCCTTCTTCGTTTGATCTTTTTGCGATTTCCATGTTAAAATCCCATGTTTTTTACCAGAAACTGGAATTTTTTCTTTGATATCTGGGTTGCTTTCTTCTCCTTCTAAGATTTCCATGTTTTTCAATTCTATTTTGCTCGAGCTTCTCGTTTACTAATGGCTAATTAAGACGGTGACGTCACAGACGTTATCTATGACGTCACATGGCCAATACGCAAAAGCCTGCACGCAATGGATTATGGATATAGACGGCCATCCTATGCTAGAGCTCTGATTGGTTGTATCAGTAAGAACTAAAAAAAGTTGGTTTTTGTTGCTAGGGTATTAAAAAAAATTTAGTGTTGAAGTTTTCACTGCGCGCGCGTTTGAACTTAGTCGTTTTCTTTTCTTTTTAAGACAGCAATGTATAAGAAAAGACCTGTTTCAAGTCCCAAATTACCGCTATTTTGTTTGTAGCAGTTGCGCATGAGAAGACACATAAATATGGATACAACTCAAACAAAGAATCTTCATCTCTAGACCATGTCATTCCCTAGAGTATCATTTCTTTGTTTAACGGTTGCACATGAGAAGATACATGAATACGGATACAACTCAAACAAAGAATCTTATTCTCCAAGACCATGTGTCATTCCCTAGAGTATCATTTCTTTGTTTAATGGTTGCACATGAGAAGGCACATGAATATAGATACAACTCAAACAAAGAATAATATTCTCAAGACCATGTGTCATTCCCTAGAGTATCATTTCTTTGTTTAACAGTTGCACGTTAGAAGACACATGAATATAGATACAACTCAAACAAAGAATAATATTCTCAAGACCATGTGTCATTCCCTAGAGTATCATTTCTTTGTTTAACGGTTGCGCATGAGAAGACACATGAATATGGATACAACACAAAAAGAGGAATTACATCACGTCAGGTTTATTATGATGTTCAATGCAACATGGGATACTTTTTTCTTTCTTAAGAAAACTACACAAAAGACTGGATGAAATGAAGTCAATTTAATGTGATTACTAAGAACAATTTACGCACATTTTATCATAAATAATTTATACAATTTACTGGAAGATGCATGCTTTCACACTTGTGCAGTTGATGAGTAGACTCAAGTTTAATAGTCCTGAAGCTAATGTTGTGGAATCCTTGAAAATGATTAAATTCTGAAACCTCTGATCTGAGCTGATCTCAGTCAGGGTATGGCTAACTCACAGATTGAACCCTGAAACAACCTCTGGGCTGATCTAAGTCAGGGCATGCCTAACTCACAGATTGAACCCTGAAACAACCTCTGGGCTGATCTAAGTCAAGGCATGGCTAACTCACAGATCAAACCCTGAAACAACCTCTGGGCTGATCAAAGTCAGGGCATGGCTAACTCACAGATAGAACACTGAGACAACCTCTGGGCTGATCTAAGTTGGGGCATGGCTAACTCACAGATAGAACCCCGAAACAACCTCTGGGCTGATCAAAGTCAGGGCATGGCTAACTCACAGATTAAACCCTGAAACAACCTCTGGGCTGATCTAAGTCAGGGCATGGCTAACTCACAAATAGAACCCCAAAACAAACTCTGGGCTGATCTAAGTCAGGGCATGGCTAACTCACAGATCAAACCCTGAAACAACCTCTGGGCTGATCTAAGTCAAGGGCATGGCTAACTCACAGATCAAACCCTGAAACAACCTCTGGGCTGATCTCAGTCAGGGCATGGCTAACTCACAGATAGAACCCTGAAACAACCTCTGGGCTGATCAAAGTCAGGGCATGGCTAATTCACAGATAGAACACTGAGACAACCTCTGGGCTGATCTAAGTTGGGGCATGGCTAACTCACAGATAGAACCCCGAAACAACCTCTGGGCTGATCTAAGTCAGGGCTCGGCTAACTCACAGATTGAACACCTGAAACAACCTCTGGGCTGATCTAAGTCAGGGCATGGCTAACTCGCAGGTCCATTCCTAAAACAACCTCTGGGCTGATCTAAGTCAGGGCACTGCTAACTCACAGATTGAACCCTGAAATAAACTTTGGGCTAATGATAATGGTTTAAATTGGTTCAAGTTTAAAGTAGAGTATGTAATTCTTATTGAGTGGAACTGTGTTTTTCAATCTTTAAAACAATTGCAACCAGAACACATAGCTTCCGGTATCCTATGAATGTCTTTTTTTTATGATCATCACAGTTCATTAATGAGGATGTCATCAAAACGTCCAGCAATTCTTGAATTTATTTTCTTAATCAAATTAATGAGTAATTGATTAATTAATTAACATTAATAAGTTATTGAATATTTTGTGAAAACTTCAAATTAAATTGAAATAGAGTCAATAAATTAGTCATCATCTTCGGGTGAAAAAATGTCATTCTCCTCCAACCATGCCGCACCTTCTCTTGACATTACAGCTCCAAAATATATAAATGGGAATAGCACTACAATGACTTTAAGGAGGCCAAATCTCATTTTTTCTGGCCTTGTTGGAACACCTCCACTTTCTGTCGTGAGCTGGAAGTTTCGAGCTTGTAAAAGTCTTGGAAGAGCATTCCTGTTTGGAGATAGGCGTAGGGTATTGTGTATTGGGAAAATTCGAGTTAAAATCTTGCTTGCCATCTGGGAATTATTTATGTTTTATGGTGACCTTAAAATAACAATGCATACTGTCTTAATTATTGGTCTGGAGAGGGGAGGGTCAGTGTAAATAATAGGTTGGTAGCCAGTGGCAAAAGACACAATGTGCATTAATGTGCTGTAACCCCTTATTGAACCCTAGCTGTAACAACCTCTGGGCTGATCAAAGTCAGGGCATGGCTAACTCACAGATTGAACCCTTGAAACAACCTCTGGGCTGATCTACGTCAGGGCATGGCTAACTCACAGATTGAACCCTGAAACAACCTCTGGGCTGATCTAAGTCAGGACATAGCTAACTCACAGATTGAACCCTGTAACAACCTCTGGGCTGATCTACGTCAGGGCATGGCTAGCTCACAGTTCAAACCCTGTAACAACCTCTGGGCTGATCTAAGTCAGGACATGGCTAAATCACAGATTGAACCCTGAGACAACCTGTGGGCTGATCAAAGTCAGGGCATGGCTAAATCACAGATTGAACCCTGAGACAACCTGTGGGCTGATCTAAGTCAGGGCATGGCTAACTCACAGATCGAACCCTGTAATAACCTCTGGGCTGATCTAAGTCAGGGCACCGCTAACTCACAGATTGAACCATGAAACAACCTCTGAGCTAATCTAAGTCAGGGCTTGGCTAACTCACATATGAATCAAGGAAGCGACCAAGCAAACTCTACCTACATTCGATGCCGACTCCAAGAATCGAACCTGCAGCTACATTCCCTAAGCAATTTTTCTAATATACCCTACGTACAGTGGGAAATTCAAACTTCGAATACTTTCTCGAATGATTTCAAGGGGTTTTGTTCATATATTTAAACCGAAAAACAGAAATCCAAAGGCTGAAATATCAACACATGACTTCAAACAATCTTATTGGTAAGCTGAATTTAAAATTTCCAATCAAATATTAATTTTTTTCCGTATTTTCTCCTCAAGTCAAAGTGTAAAGAAACGAAGCTTGAAGACAACTTGGAAGTTTATCGCAAACATTCTAAACTTTAAACCCCTACTAAAGCACAAATTATCAATAATATCAGTCACTGGCTGAGTTAAGTCAATATAATGATATCCAGGCTTACTTACGAGGGATATTTGATGATTTTAAAGCGATTTTTAGCGTTGGAAAAGATAAGTGAATAGCGCCTAAGAGATGGCGACCGACGATTAAGTGTTGTAACGAGGGAGGGGAGGGCGGAGGGCAGATAACAAAATTGTAAAAAAGAGCAAACGAAAAATGCTACATAGATTTAAAAGTTTTTTTCAGCGCTAAATTAGTTATTTAGGACCGCTTGATAAGTTATGTAGTAAACAAATTTTTTAATGGAAATTTTTTTCAATTTCCTTAAGAGCGCATATTGTTGACTCAATATTTAAAAATTGGTTCATTCTGGGTTGCCTTTGTAAAACCACAGGAATCCCAAAGCCAATATCAATTCAGTTTTAAACGAGTTCAAACATTTTTCATTAGTATTACACGCCTTATAGCAAAAATATAATGACTATTTTTGTTACTTCGAAATTATATTTAGGTTTATTAAAGAAATTATAATTTTTGATTCAACTTTTTTATGGCATGGTTTGGGCTCCCTGTGTTGTCCCGTGATCATTGTGTGACTAGAAAAGTTTATTATTCCTTGGAATGATTGAAGCAAGACAACACTGCACTCGTTATAAAAGCAACAAAGTCTAGATCTTGACCAGGTTGTTTAGATGAGGGAACGCAGATGAGTTTAGATGTTGATGTCGATGTCTACTCGCGAGGTTTAAACCACCACTATGTACCATGAGATTCAGCAAGAACCATTCTATTGTCCAACAACCACTCAATCCTGGCAGTTGGTTTTGGGACAAGACATCCATTATGATGTTAAAGTCGTTAGAACTCTGGGGAGATTCTGGGAGAATTGTCATTTGTATATCAATGGGATCCAAAAAGATTGTGATCTGAAGTGGCACCCACTTACGCCCTTTTTCTCAGAAGATGGCATTTTTACTTGGCAAGAAAACGAATATGAATTTATGTTGTTACTTCGTGGTCCTCTGCTGACTCAACCTTGTGGAAGGATTTATCTATTTATCAATGGTTTCGAGGTCCATACGAATGTAGAATTCTCTCTATTTTGGAAAAATCAAGGACAGAAGATGGTTGTTTTTGGATTGTTCTTGTTTTCGTTTTCATCTATATTAGCTTTCCTTTTGATGACAATAAGCGATGGATACATGCATTTTGATGAGATTGTTCTGCTTCATATTCCATTCTTAATAATTGGATTATTGTATTTAATAGCTGGGATTTCTACTTGTTTTAAATATCGAAATGCTCGGGCTGATATTCAAGGAGCTTCTGTAAACTGGTCTCACAGAATTTCGTTTGTATTATAAATTACTTATTTTCACTGTTATGATATATAATTAACATTCATCCTTGGAAAATTATCTGCCAAAGAACGTAACGTGCTTTTTCTATACAACTTTTTAAGAATTATTGATGATAAAACAGACTTTATCCATCATCTTGAGCTCATCTAATTCCAGAGTCAAAATTGTGAAGCACAATGAGCAATGGTAGAGCAATATTGGTTTTGGCAGGTTCTGGTAATTGTAAACTATAAAATGTTTCTTCAATAAGTTCTGTTAAAGCTTGAGGAGTGTAAAATTTTAGGGAGTTTTAAACTATGTAATTTAGAAAATTTTGATACATAAATTTGATAATAATAAGGCCACAAATAATTTATACTTGCAATTTGAATCAGAAAGTGTCGTATTGTGGTGGTTGTAGTCATGGATTACAGTGGTATTACCAAATGACAAATAGGATTAACTTTATACTTAGTGACCATGAAACAATGGTTGTTTGCAAGTCAAGGTTGGACCGCAGCTTACATTAATTCTTATGGAAATTAGTTTTGCTTAATGTCTCAGCCCAATTAAAAAAGTGACTTAACTCATGACAAGTGTTTTTCTGTTTTTCTCTGGTCAATTTTTGCAGGTTTTATGACACCTCAGTTTTGCAGTGATGTCATTTTTAGGTCACAATTTCAGATCAGCTGGCTTTCAGCTAAAATTAAGGATGCATATAGCAATAACTTGATTCCTGGACTCTGCATCTGGTGTGATTAGATTAGGGGTAAAGGTCAACCTTTATTCTCTAGTTTTCTGCCATGTCCATGTCCATGTCCAAATGAATCAGTGAGTTAGCTGTGCCCTGACTTTCTTTCAATCTGTGAGGTTGTTTCAGGGTTAAATCTAAGAGTTTGCCTTGCCTTGACTTAGATCAGCCCAGAGGTTGTTTCAGGGTTCAATCTGTGAGTTAGCCATGCCCTGACGTAGATCAGCCCAGAGGTTGTTTCAGGGTTCAATCTGTGAGTTAGCCATGCCCTGACTTAGATCAGCCCAGAGGTTGTTTCAGGGTCTATTTGTGAGTTAGCCGTGCCTTGACTTAGATCAGCCCAGAGTTTGTTTCTGGGTTCTATCTGTGAGTTAGCCATGCCCTGACTTAGATCAGCCCAGAGGTTGTTTCAGGGTTATGGATGTTATTTGACAACAAAATTTTTCTAGCCATATAAAAACAATTGAATCACACACACAGCTGATGCGATTACTCATTTGATATCTATGGAAACCAAATTTCCAAGTTTGGAATCTGTTCATGATGACTAGTTATCACGTTTAGTAGTAAAAAAAGATTAGACTATCATTTTGTTTTCACTCAAACTTACTTCTGTAAGAGCGTCACCAAGACCACTCGCCCCTGTCCCCACAGAACACACACCCTCCGAGACATCTCTGAGACTCCATTGTTTGTTGTAGTTGGGATACCTGTGTGAATTTCCCGCAAACAAGTCAACCGTGGGGGGTAGGGTCCAAAGCAATATTTTTACATAGCTAAAATCTAACTACTTTTTAAATATATTTTAACACAAATATACATTTTCGTCCTTTCGTGCATTATCGTCAATATGAATGCTGATTATTTATTTTATGAAAGGATATTAGTTGTATTTGATTTAATAAACGTTTTGTCGGTTACCCCTCCCCCGTGAAAAATAGCGAATGACAAGAATGTCAAAGAAATCCGAAGGCATCCAACTTTCTCCTCCATTGGCTACAGTAGTTACTCTTCGAGGTTTGGGAGTTTTTATAGACAAAGCGGCTTGACTTTGCCACTTTACAGAGCTTGTTTCTTAAAACGTGTCTTAGGAGACGTTTTAAAAATGCCTTGTTGCAAGACTACGATTACGTGGGCCACAAACCTCAAAATTGGAGAAGATCAGCACAAACAGTTCGTCGTCCAACTCAAGCGAGATATCAGCTGCTGCAGCGAACGATATCAGATCTTTGTGAACAATGAGCTACGCGAAGGAGAAAGCCTTTCTTATCCTCTATCTTACAATCCATGCAGTCCTTTGTGTTGTCCTGGAGGCGTAAGTGAGTGGGATCAAGAAGGTCATCACTTCATGCTCATGTACAACAGCTTATCCCTAACTAGTTCAGTTGGAAGCTTCAGGCTCTTCGTAGATGGCATCGATGTCAACACTGGAAGAGAATTCACAGCGTTTTGGCGTCGTCGTGGTATACAAATCCTCTTTATGGGATTCTGCTTCATTCTCCTTGGGATTATTTGGTCATTGATATTTCGCTATCTTGTCAAGGAATCTACTCGTCTTTCCTATTTTGGCTATGGAATGATTCTTTGTGGCATTCTTGATCTAGTGCTGGGGTTAATTCCTTTGCTGAAATTCAGAAACCCAGGAAGACAGAACAATAGTGTAAGATATACTGCTAACACTGTTTGACACAACTGCTGAAGCTATCTTTTATTGAACGTCAACAATATTATTGTTAATAGTTGATCACTTGCCAAAATGATTGTAGACGTGTAGACGTGTGTATATTGATAGTTAATAAATCTTTTATTTAGTACTGACAATGATAATGAATCACTTCATAAAGTCTATCAGTGCGTAGCAGTGAAAAGAGTGGTAATCATTTCTAAATAATCATAGTATTTAAAATAACAAGTCTATCCTATGCTAATAATTACTAATAAGACTTGATAACTCATTACATATCTATCTGTAGCTTGTAAAAAATTCATGTCATTGGTTAGCACTTCATGTAAGACTACATGAAATGGCAATATTGGATTATTAATTATTTATTATTGGTTATAACATCCTGAAACCCTAATCCAAACGAGCCAGCCCGTACCGCTCGGAATGACTCACATGATTGGGTTAAAACACGAGATAAATTATTCATCCAGACAAATAGCACTAAACCTAAACTTACAAAAGCGGTACTGTACTTAGGAAGCAATGAAAAACCATCTTTCAAGCGGTACTGGATAACTCAACCAAACCTTAATCCTAACCCAAACTCCCAAAAAACCTAACCTTAATCTTTATTACAGAATGGTGCCATTTCATGTAGTATAGTCTTACACCTATTTCATAAAACATTGTCAGAGATCAAAAAAAGGCAATCTGAGACGATACAGAATTATTGTGCTTTTATGTTTTCTCGTTAAAATACGAAAATAATAGCACTAGCTCAAAGGTCATGATTCATATTCCGATCTAAAAGAGAATTATGTTGTTTGAATGTGAATATACTTCACTTTATTTAACAATTATTCGCCGAAGGTGAAGTGAATATCGGGGAATAATAACCAAAACAAAGTTGAGGTTATTAATCCCGATATTCACTGAGCCTGAGGTGAATAATTGTTCTAGTACAAATACACAGGCTATTCTTTTAACAAAAAGAAGAAAAAAAGGAAAGTCAAAGACACATTTTTCCCTGGTAACAGCAACAAAGAGGCTGGCCACCATTTTGGATTATCGCTGGAGGTGATTATCATGTGATAGTGTGAGTTTTTCGACCAATCAGCGCGCGAGATTTTCAATAATTACCTTGTGTTTATGCTAAAGCATTTTAATCAGTCTCACATTTCAGATTTTAGTTTTCCAATTGACAATGTTTTAAAAATAGGCACATATTACAGTCAAACCACCTCAAGCGTGAACACGTAGAGGTCATTAATGACCTAATGACTTTATTTTTTGATTCTTGATTTTATTATTCGATTTGAACATTCAAAGCCTGGCATATACAAAAGCCAAGCAAATATGCAACTGAAATGCAAAAACAATTTTTTGTGCAAGGAATATGTAACATTAATGACTTACCTTCTGTTTGCGCTATAAACAAGAGCCTACAAGCCAAGTTAATCGAATTTTTCAAATTATTATTATTTTTTGAATATTGAAGATTCGTTTTCATTAATGAATCTTCGAATCGAATAATGAAATCAAGAATCAAAAAATAAAGTCATTAATGATCTCTACGTGTTCACCCTTCAGGTAGTTTGACTGTAATGAAATCCAGCATTATAGTAATCCTCATGATCAAGCTTCTGCCAAGGATATTTCCATGAGGTATGCTATTTCTTTAGTTATAAAAATTCCGGCTGAAGCTGTGTTAGTACATAAAAATTAATTTACATCAATTTGCAATTTTTTTTGATTTTTGATTTTTTAAAAATATATACTGGGTACCTTTTAAGAAAAGAGTGTATGCAGAGAGGGGGGCTTTGATTTAAAATACAGTAAAAACCCGCGTATAAGAACCTAGGTTTTTTCAAGTTAGCCTAAACAGGTTCTTATATAAATGGTATTTAGTGTTAAATTAGGCTAACTAGGTTCTTAATTAGGTTCTTAACTTTTGTTCAAGAAATAAAATTAAGTTTCATTATAAGTTGGATTTTTTTATTCAATGAGGACATGTTCTTTACAGTAACCATGTACAGTTATAGTGTTTATAGCATTATTGTGTACAGACTGTATTATAAATATATTTTTGAAAAGATTGATTCTATTTTCTTTTTAAAAAATAAGAACCTGTTTTAGGATTTTAGCCTAAAATGGTTCTTATGTGAAGGGTGCTTAAAAATGAAATTTTAGCCCAACAGGTACTTAAATTTTAGGTTCTTATACGCGGGATTTTACTGTATATAGACTAAAAGGGGGTGCCAAGGGACTGAGAATTGAAAATTTGATAATTTTTCGTTTTACATTAATTTTACATCAAAATACGACACTACCCTTTCTACAAGGCTTATGCAGTCAGTCAGCAGAGTGTTAAGATGTTAATGTTGCAGGAAGAGCAGCTGTGGCAACATCAAGCAGGCTGTTCCAATGCCTGGTCATTCTATGCAGGACACTGATTTTGGAGGAAGGGCTTTTACTCAGAAGAAAGAAAAAAACGGGATAGAATGTATTAATAAATTGAGGACCACACTTCCAGACATTGAGCACTGAAGGGCTGGCTGTATGGCAGCTTGGCCTTGATACTACTAACATCCTTGGAGGATTTACAGACTGATCAGGAACGGAATGGAATGGTAAGTCTGCCCTTAGCCTGCATTCATAATGTATGGCAGAGTGGGGGTGGGGGGGAGAGGCAGGTGAAATTTTTAAATGACAAAAAAGTTCTTAAGACCCCCCCTTGAAGTCTCCCAAAAAATAACTATCCCCCCGGGCAATCTCTCCTAAAAATTTTGCATCCCCCCAATTCTCTCAAATATTTTTTCAAACCCCCCCCCCCCCCCTCATTTTACTGGTAAAAATTTTATCGTTCCCCCCTAAATTTCACCTGCCGCCCCCTGCCATACATTATGAACGCAGCCTTAGACCTGTTAACAATATATTAGACAACTAGTTCAAATGGTCTACCTAGCAATAGTCCATGGGGTAGAATAGGCTATTGACTCGAAGTCCATGAGGGCAAGAGGTCTAATATTGCTTTAGCATAAAAATATGTGATATGTGATATTATGGAGCACATGAAGTAAAACCATGAAATAAAAAAAAAGTTGATACTGATAAATAGTATCTATTTAGAATGCCATTCATAATGTATGGCAAAAAGGGGGGGGGGGGGGGGGGGGCAGGTGAAAATTTGAAATGTCCAGAATAATTATTAACACTCCCCGTTAAAGTCATGTAGCATCTTCCAAAAATTGTGCATCCCCCATTTTTCCGATAAAAAATTGCCCATCCCCCCTGAATTTCACCTGCCCCCTGCCATTCATTATGAACGCAGCCTTACTGACTAATAGTTGCTATCACCCAACCAGAACATTCATTGTGCAAAAGTCACAAATGGTCTCTTGTGTATTTATCTTTGTGTCATTGATTTGATTTTACATAAAATTTCACCTGCCCCCTGCCATTCATTATGAACGCAGCCTTACTGACTAATAGTTGCTATCACTCAACCAGAACATTCATTGTGCAAAAGTCACAAATGGTCTCTTGTGTATTTATCTTTGTGTCATTGATTTGATTTTACATAAAATTTAAAGGGACTCTGAGGTGCCAGATACATCATAGCTTAAAATGTACATCAAACCTTTTTGATTTTGAAAATCGAAATGAAAATTCCATGAAATGCGTTTTTTGGGGTGATATCGTCCGTCAAAGTTGCGAAATGACTTAAGCTGGGCTCCCTGTGGAATATCGCGGATTTGATGGCTTGGGATGAATGAGGTGTGATGACGTCAGATAGTGGAACATGTTGGATAGCTGGAGCTGAATCAACCAAATTTCGCTATGGAAGTATGGCTGTTCTTTATCAATTTGAGCCGGAAATTGCTTGAGGAGAAGAATATAATACACCCGATGAAAGTGTGAGCGAGGACAGTGAGCTAGAAGAAGTGACGAACGAGGAAAGGCTTCTAGGAATCGATGTGGTGTACGTGTCAGCAACTTCATCTTCACTTCCATCTTCTTTAAAGCCAGTATCTTCCTCATACATTCAGGGAAGGTAGATCTTTAATATCTTAGATACCACACATGCTGATCTTTTTGCTAAGATAACCGTGCATTCACCATGTAATTATAAATTGGCGATATCAGAACTAGCACAACGCAGAGGGCTGAAAAAGCATTTCAGCGAAATGAATATGCATTGAACGTATACGTATATGAAAAAGAAAATACCGAAAAAAGCTCACTTATTTGGAATATAAGAACGTAATAGAAAATACTTTAAAAAACTCACTTATTTGTAATATTTGTTCAATTTGGAATGAGCCTTCTCTGTCATGAAGAGAAACTATTAAATGCAGTCCTAAGCACATCTCGGTTCAGACACAATAGTCGTGATGCATGTCATGTCTAATAATTACGTTGAGTTTAACATCAGAAAATATTGAAATCTTAAGTGAAATAAAATGTTTCATTTACCTCATAATTTTTTACCTAATAAGCTCATTTAACAACATAAACACATATCAGCTAGCTGTTTTCATCACGACACATTGTTGACTTTAAGATCGATTCCTAGAAGCCTTTCCTCGTTCGCCACTTCTTCTAGCTCACTGTCCTCGCTCACACTTTCATCGGGTGTATTATATTCTTCTCCTCAAGCAATTTCCGGCTCAAATTGATAAAGAACAGCCATACTTCCATAGCGAAATTTGGTTGATTCAGCTCCAGCTATCCAACATGTTCCACTATCTGACGTCATCACACCTCATTCATCCCAAGCCATCAAATCCGCGATATTCCACAGGGAGCCCAGCTTAAGTCATTTCGCAACTTTGACGGACGATATCACCCCAAAAAACGCATTTCATGGAATTTTCATTTCGATTTTCAAAATCAAAAAGGTTTGATGTACATTTTAAGCTATGATGTGTCTGGCACCTCAGAGTCCCTTTAAAAGTCTACCGATATACAATATTTCAGCTTTATATATAGTAACCACATGAATATTAAATTCTGTCCGAAGTGTATAAAAGTACGATATAGAACTTGAAAATAACTAATACTAATACTAATCACTTAAATAAAGATTAATTTTACAATTAGGTCAAAGTAAAGGTGTAAATTTGTGAGTTCTTTTTGTTGAAAAAATTTTCTTCTTCTTTGTATCGTTTTGATTTCAAAAACTATTACTTTTCTCTACTAGTGGATCACGAATAGATCACTAATAGCTTAGCCAATCAGAATGCAGGATTTGTGATACACTATGATATTATTGTTCTGCTTATATATGGTTTCATGTCACTGTAAAACTATTAGGAAACGATGAAATTAATTGTTTGGACTGTGGTTGTTGTTTTCTGCGCTTCCAAACAAGATACATTTTGCTAGTGTTCTTAAGGAATTGGTCTTATTTTTTCATCACTTAATTAATGAAATTTTTTTTGTGCCAGAATGATTTTATTTACCATATTCTTGGATAGATTCCCTATTTTGATTTAGAAGACCCAAGGGTGTAGCCAGGGAGTGGCAAAGGGGCCAGCTCCCCTCATTCGTGTCAGCAAAATTGCGGCTTTCTTAGATTTTATGCATTAATTGCAATTAAGTTTTTGTAAAATTAAAAAGGAAAATGAATGCAGGGTTTTCTATACCCCTAAGACCATCATGTTTTAGGCCTTTAAAATATTCAGAAAGTTCTAAAAATAGTTTTGTAAAATACAAATAGTAGCGAGGTCGGAAATTAATTTTTCCGAATTTAATTCCAAGGGCTTTCGCCCGGAATAACCTCGTTCCCAAGCACTACAACTTACCTATATTATCTTCTAAAATACAAATAGATTGGTAAATTTTTAAGTACAACTTAGGTTTTTGATATTCTCAACTAGTTTTTATCGAAATAGTTTTAAAATAAAAGCGTAAATATTTTGCTTAGCGATCATTTCAGCTGTCCCTCAGTTATCACACTCAGTTTCCATGGAGACCGAAATGAATATTTGTTCATAGCGGGCTCTCTCTCGTTGATACTTTAATCTACAGTTAAAATTGTTTAAAAGAAAAAACGTCAGAAATTCCTAAAATCAAACACCATATTTTGCATTTTTTAAAAGACAATTTAGAAATCCTTCATATATACCGATATATATGTATATATGGTTTGGTTTTACGCGAGAAGGGAAATTCTAAAAAAATTTAATGCGGTACAGTGTTTACAGTATAATTCGTACAGGTAAGTCTTAACTTGCTAAGTTTATTTATTTAAAATTCAAGCATTCACAGACTGATATTTCCGCTATACTCTTAAAAATATGAAAGCTCCTAAAACAGCATTCCTTATTTTTACCGCGTTTATTACTTGCTGTGTGTTTTTTGTTATCTACATTTTAAAAATCATTCCATTTTGTAAGACACTTAGAAAAGCATTCTCTTGAATTATACACAATATTCTAACGGTTTTACAAATTCCAAATTACTCTATTATTTAAGTTAAGATTTAATTGTGAAACGAAAAAATGAAGTTAAAACGACTCAAAATTGAAATTCAACTCAAATTAAAACGTTTTTGGCTCTCCGGCCCAATTGAAAGTTTCAACATGATATATATATATATATATAACTATTTTGAATAAGTATATCAAACTGTGAATGGAAGCTACAGTTTAAAGGGGAAACTATATATGTTATTATTCTTTGACCTAAAACATCACATTATTCTATTTGAACTCAAACATTACAAATTTGCATGTTGCAACGAAAATTTTGACACTTCTGTTAAAGAGAAATTCAGCTAATTACTCCACCAATATTATCGTTTGTTTTTCCATTTGTATTGTATGTAATTAAACCCTTTTTGAATTCTAGATTAACAGCTTTTTTAAAAATTTCATGGATTAAACACTTCTTCAAAACGTTTGTGTGTTGACAACGCAAGTTTTTATCATTTAAAACCTGAGAGTATACAGTTGTCGTGACCAAAAAGAAGGTCGTTTCCAAGAATAGCTGGAGTAATCGATAGCTAGCTACTGGCGTTTCTTATTATTCTGGTCGAGAAACACGGAGGTTAGTGTTGAGATATACAGTGTTCAGTTTGTTGTCGACGAATCCGCTTCGAACTCCTCGAGTTTAAAAGTATGTATTCGTTTGACTTCGTTAACAACAGTTATCTCCGTGTGAAATAGTAAAACAATACATAGACGAAAATGTGCCAAGAAAAATAATAAAATCCTGTTTACTCTTTGGTTGGCTTTGTCTTCTAAAGACTATACTAAATTTACTGCCTGTGGTATTAGATCTGCCATACAATTATAGTTTATCTATTTATTTTATTTCTTTATTATATTTGCCACTGAGATATATCTTATATATATTAATTTGGTATAGAAATTAGCCACTTTCCATTACATTTTCTTTTCCTTTACATAATATTGTTCCTAGATAGTACCATTCGTTTCATCTTGTATATATAACTGATATGATAACTGACGTTCTGTCGAAACGTCGAAATCGTACAATTTGCTATCGTGACGAACTAGGTTTTGGTGGACGTCAATCAATGCGTTTCCATGACATTCCATAGGCACGTGCCCTTATAAGCTTTGTGTTTTGCGACAAAGCTTGGAATCACTTTGATTGGCGTCCACCAAAACTCTATTATGTCTCTAATTTTTTTTCCATTATTTCGCGCGTGTGAATGAGAAGCGCTGTAAACCCGTGAGATAGATATTAGACTAATACAAGGTAGATCCTAATTCCATTGCTTTCTTTTGTGCGTATTTGACTTTACATACACGTTGTCCCCCGTTTTTTTTCATTTCACTGGTTAAATGCCTTCACTCTATATATTTGTGTTTTATCAAAAGGCGAGAACTGCTATGAAAGAAAGCAAGTTAAAGGTGCAGTCCACGGCGATGAAACTGTCGACAAAGACATCAACCAGGTTGACCCTATCCCCCAAGGATGAAAGAAAAACCTTAACAGGACAAGGGGAAATAAAGGAAGATACTCTTTGCATTCAGGCAGGCATTGAAGGTAAGTTATGTTGTTGGACATACCGGAACAATTATGAAACGGCTTCCCATAAGAAACGTTATCATTCATATGAGTGCGTACATGGTAAAACGTACGGTACTGACTGGTACGACATACGGTAACATTGGCTTCCCATAATAGTCTAAGGGTTATCGTATGAATAAGAAACATACGGTACTGACTTAGCACACACACGGTACGACATGCCGTAACATTGAAATGGCTTCCCATTAGAAAGGTTATCGTATGAGTGGGAAACATACTGACATACAGTACGTACACGGTACGACATGCCTTAACATGGAAATGGCTTCCCATTAGAATGGTTATCGTATATGAATAGGAAACATACGATACTGACTTACAGCACATACACGATCATACGACATGCCGTAACATGGAAATGGCTTCCCATAAGAATGTTCATCGTATGAGTGAGAAACATACGGTACTGACTTACAGCAGATACACGATACGACATGCTGTAACATTGAAATAGCTTCCTATATAAGAATGGTTATCTTATCTGTGGGAAACATACGGTACTGACTTATAGCACTATACACGATACAACATGCCGTAACATTGAAATGGTTTCTTATAACTGATAAGGAGTGAGTTATCTAATGCCCATATCTTATTTTTAAATACAGGCAAACAAAATTCAAGGAGCACAAACCGTGCTGCTCATTTGTTTACAAACGCGGCCTTTCCGCTTGGTTTTACGCCATCGCAGTGCGCGCTCCTGGCATCTCGACAACGAAACTCAAACTACCTTTACTTCAAGGCAAGCAACAACTGGGAGAAATCTAAACCGTATTCCAATGAAACCACAAGTGTTTCTAGTACACCTGACTTAAGGTCCTCTTTAAGACATGAAGTCGAGGCTAAAGGGGTAAAATCTCCAAGTAAACTCTTGGCACCAATAAATGCCGGAAGAAAAAACATTAATGAGAAAACCGGTTTGACCGGATATTTCAAGTGGAAGAGCAAAGAAGAGGTAGCTAAGTACTTAGCTGCGCATGCGCAAGCTCGGTTGCTATGGATACAAGAGTCGGAAAAGATGGATGAAGATGTATCTAACAGGAGAAACGATTTCAATCTAAGATTAAGCGAAAAAATAAGATCTCCTCTTAGAAATCCTGTTTATCTTTTCAATAAGGATTCCAAAAAACGTTTTTGAAAAGAAAACCAGCAACAGCAACATACAAACAAACAAAAAACAAAGGGAAAAAGGCATAAAAATGGAACGAAATTTAAATTTAATTTATATTCAGTGTTTCCATCACAATTTTGTATCTTTGAAAACATTTTTTGATTTAGAATTATAAATAGAAAGGCAAACTTGCTTAAAAGTTATTAACGTGTTAACGTGAATATGTTAAACTGAATCTGCGTGTGAATTTGTCACTTTGCAGATAAACAATAGTAAAAAGAGTGAGAAAACGAATTAGAAAAAGAAAGTGCAGACCGTTTTTCACTAAACACTAAACTATTTCAGATGTTCCAGGCCTGGAATGAGATAACGTTTACGTTTTTTCAAGACTATGTACTTATTGACTGAGTGGGAGGGCCGTACGGGAAAATATTTGGCTCAAGGTCATGTCGTACGGACCGAGCGCAGCGAGGTCCGTACAAATGACCGAGAGCCAAATATTTTCCCGTACGGCCCGACCTAACTCAGTCAATAAGCATTTTATCATATGACCCTCACGAAAATAAAAATAATTAAGAAAAAGAAAGCGCGCGGATTCGAGCAGGGCCGGACGGGTTTTTCCGGCCCGCTTACGTCAACCCGTCCGGCCCCCATCACGACTTTTTCCAGTGGTTTTATTAGAGCGCGCGAGCAGGGCCGTACGGGTCATATGATAAAACCTCTTACTTTGGTGCCAAAGTTTTTCCACTTCACTCCATGTGTCATTTCCTAGAGCATCGTTTTTTTGTTTCACGGTTTTACATGAAAAAAATCTTATTCTCAAGTCCACGTGCCATTCCCTAGAGTATCATATCTTTGTTTAATGGTTACACATGAGAAGACACATGAATATGGATACAACCCAAACAAAGAATGTTATACTCAAGACCACGTGTCATGCACTAGAGTATCATTTCTTTGTTTAACGGTTACACATAAGAAGACACATGAATATGGATACAACTCAAACAAAGAATCTTATTCTCAAGACCACGTGTCATTCCCTAGAGTATCATTTCTGTGTTTAACGGTTGCACATGAGAAGACACATTAATTAAATAGATACAACTCAAATAAAGAATCTTATTCTCAAGAGAATGACACGTGGTCTGAAATGGAAATACATTACACCCAAGATAGAAACGTCTGTTGCAAGAAAATTTGATCTTGACAATGTTACGAGGACTTTGAATTGTTGCCACTCCTGTCCTTTCACCATTACTACTTGTGAACCTTTAATTTTTGACCATCTTCTCAACTACTATTCATTGATTCCTCAATTTATGTGGTGCCATAGCAATAACCACTACAATACGTTCAAGCCAGCTCTCGTCAAACAGTGGGATCCTTCATTTTATGTTCTTCACTGCTCCCATTAACAGACAATGACCCATTTTCTGCCGGATCATAAGATATAGGACCATGTATAGGCACCGATGGGGCCTTCATATCAATCTGCGATCGATAATACTTGGCCTTCCAGAAAGCTAGCAGAGGAATAGATATTAAACATGAAGAAAATGCGACCCAATTGATCCATTTAGTGCCAAAATTAGGCACCATTGGAAAGATATAAAACACAACTTGTAAGAAGTTGTTTGAAAATGTCAGGCATCCAGCTGTTATTCCCTCGGCAATGGGATAGGTTGATTCTACTGCTAGTTCGAAGAAGAGGGGGATGGAACCGTTGACAAAAAAGCCACCAAGGATGCTTGTGACGTAGAGTAAGACATTCCACTTGGGTAAAATGCTGTCACAGATCAGAGTAAAGAGAATGAGAGAAACTGATGCACCAATCATTAGCTCAATGACAATGCTCTTCATATGCCGTGTGAAATGGTCTGCAAATCTGAAATAAAAATGAAAGTAAATCTAATCAGCCTAATTCATTAAGAGATATAACTAGCTAAAAACTAGTGTGAGCTGCGTTGGTGTTTCTAATGAAACAGTAATGATAAAAAGGTAAATTATACACCGTGAAAAGAAGAATGTTTGTTTTTGTTTCCTTGCCTACCTTGTTCTCATTGGTTTCTTTCGTCTTATTCTATCATATAAACACTCCTTTCTATCACCTCTTTCTCTTTTACTCTGACGAAGGACTAGCGTCCGAAACGTCAGTAAGTTTTTTCATCTTTTCACTGTGTAAAATTTACCTTTTTATCATTATTAATTCATAAAGCTTGGGTGGCGTAGCAGTGAAAGCACCACCTCTAACCAACACAACCTGTGTTTGATTCCTTAGCTCAGTATCATGATCATGTAAGTAGAGTAGCTTATTGATTCATTTCTGTGCTTCAAGGGTCGTTATTTCCGGTTTTTCTGCCTCCACAAAAATGACCTTCTTAACCCCAGTTGAATTCACTAGAATAAGTACTGTTATTCCACACAACCACAGTTAGTGTGCTACTCGCTGCACTGTGAACACTTCCACAAGTTTTTGATTTCCTTTTGACAAGTTTCAATTGTGTTTTTACAGCTATCCAATCAGGTTTTAGTGCTTCACTTTAATGTTTTGATATCGCACTGTAACTTAACTTATCTTAAACATTAAAGTGCACCCACCCAGATATTTTGGTCCCAGCAAAATCACCATACACTTTTTGTTTCACAGACACCTCTATAATACGGACACCTCTATACTACGGATGCCTTTGTGATACTGACACCTCTATATTACAGACACCCCTATTTTACAGAACCCCTATATTACAGACACCTAAATTATGGACTCTTTTTTTCTGGCCCTTCGGTGTCCATATTATAGAGGTCTCATTGCAATTATTATATTGTAACTTACATTGATAAAGATATTCCAGAAACAGAACCTGCGACTACAGCTCCAAAACCTAGCCAACCAGCTGTCTTTTGATTAATATTGAAAGCAGACAAATTCAAATCCAACACTGAACACCATCCACCGTAAATGCCAGTCGACACCCCATAGATGAACACAAGCAACCAGAAGCGCTTCTTCCTAAGAAGAGCTTTAAAACCAACAGAGAAGTCGAGGCGACCAATGGCGGCAGTTATACTCGGAGGCAGCCGTGGCTTTTTTGGAAAGTATATCAAGACACAAAGGAAAACAAGAGCTGTGACTCCAAATTCCAGATACATGAAATTCATTATTTGTTCTTTGTATTCTCTGAGTTGAGTAGTGTTAAGACTTTTCCTAAGTTTATGATAATTGATGCCTTCAAAAGAAGAATTTCCTTTGTATAGTTCTCCAACATCTTGCACCATTAAAGGACCAATAACAAATGACAAAGCTGTGCCGCTGTAGCATGCAAGAGAAGAGATGGCTGTGGCAGTCGTTCGTTGTGAAGGGGGGAACCATGCAGCGGAGACTAATGGAGGTGCTGCCATGGCAACGGGTCCTCCAAGTCCAGTTATGAATTGTCCTAGGTGGATAAGGATTGACTGGGATTTATTGTCCAGTGGAATGCATCTTAAACCAGCACCGATGAATTCAAAAAAGGCTGCAAGGAGAACTGAAGTTCTGAGACCTGGAAATATCAATCAAATTTTCATAGCATTAAACAAATGAAAAGTGTAGATTTAATAGTGTTGCCTAGCAACAGTGATACCATGTTTCGAGTACTCTCCCAGAGACAAAGTCATAGTGTATTAGATCATTCAAGAGTTAGCCAATCTGAGAGTTAGCCATGCTCTGACTTAGATCAGTCCAAAGGTTGTTTCTGGGTTCAATCTGAGAGTTAGCCATGCTTTGACTTAGATCAGTCCAGAGGTTGTTTCAGGGTTTGATCTGTGAGTTAGCCATACCCTGACTTAGATCAGCCCAGAGGTTGTTTCAGGGTTCTATCTGTGAGTTAGCCATGCCCTGACTTAGATCAGCCCAGAGGTTGTTTCAGGGTTTGATCTGTGAGTTAGCTGTGACCTGATTTAGATCAGACCAGAGGTTGTTTCAGGGGTCAATCTGTGAGTTAGCCATGCCTTGACTTAGATCAGCCCAGAGGTTGTCTCAGTGTTCTATCTGTGAGTTAGCCACGCCCTGACTTTGATCAGCCCAGAGGTTGTTTCAGGGTTCTATCTGTGAGTTAGCCATGCCCTGACTTAGATCAGTCCAGAGGTTGTTTCAGGGTTCAATCTGTGAGTAAGCCATGCCCTGAATTAGATCAGTCCAGAGGTTGTTTCGGGGTTCTATCTGTGAGTTAGCCATGCTCTGACTTAGACCAGCCCAGAGGTTTTTTTTCGAGGTTCAATCTGTGAGTTAGCCATTCTCATGCCCTGACTTAAATCAGCCCAGAGGTTGTCTCAGGGTTCCATCTGTGCGTGCCCTGCAAGGGCGGATCCAGGGGGAGGGTCGAGGGGGTCGTGACCCCCCTGTCATTCCTGAGGTCAAATGGGCTTCTTGTGGTAAAAATGTGACTGGGATTCCTTTGCCCACAAAATTTACCCCTGAGACCCCCCTTCAAAAAACCCTGGATCTGCCCTTGCCCTGAATTAGTTAAGGTTTGATATGTGAGTAAAATAGGCCGGGCCTTGACTTAGATCAGCCCAGAGGCTCTAAAACTCTAACAAACGGATCAAAAACAGAAACAGACCATTGTACCAATGATGACCGGAAAATACGATCAGACAGAAGGTGAAGTTCACATCGATCGTGTTACAGTGCATGAAGCAAAAAAAAAAATGCTTATTAACTTCTTAAAAAAAGTCTCTACTTTCATTAAGCTTAAAAAATATGCAAACATTAGCAATGAATATTTTATACCAATGTTCAATGTAAGCTTATATTTGCAAATAATTTGATCAGCTGAATTTGTTTTAAGCCATCAAGTTCTCGTGACAGACGAATGACTGACTGGTCACGTATACGTTGAATATTGCACAACCTTGCTATTGAAATAACGACCTTAAGATCTCACTGTTAAGTATACATTCACAAATAATATTAAAACATTGATAAAGATATTTTCTATCTTTTCTAGCAAAGAAAATTTGTAAAAAAGTATGAGACTATTTCAAAGTGTTTTGTGAATGCATTAAACATACGCATATTAATCTGTAAAGTATACATCTATCTTTCTTACCCTTTACATCCATTAACCAAGACATTGGTAGAACAGCAACGACATAGGAAATGGGTCCCCAGTCAGCTAGTAAAGTAATAATAGTATTATCCCATCCAAAGACGACTTGTGAAGTGCCTTGAATCGGTCCCCAAGCGTTCCAAATCACATTATTCAGAGACGCGACGCATGAAAATATAAGAAGAATATACCAACGTCTTTTGTAGACTTTACACGTTCCTTGGTGGACGGATCCTATAGATTGATAAGGCCTGTTTTCAGATTTCAATAAAGTTTCTCGTTCATCGTAGGATCTTCCAATAGAAGCCATGTGAAGACAAGAGATCAAATGAATAAAGTTGGGTTTGTTTGCCTTTTGATTTTACATAGAAGAATACACACGATCTCAACGATTTTTATACCGTGAAATGTCCTTGAGTTGAAGATTAATACCTAGGAGTTTCGTGGCGATCGAGCGAAAATTCTTGGATTTATAAGCTGATTTTTCAGCTTTGAATAAAATTCAACGATGCCGATACCAATACAGGCCAGGTTGTGTGATCCACTACAGATGACGTCATTTAAGGCATTACTCTCATCATGTGACACACGTGACTGAAAAAACATGCGACAGTTTGATTGTCTGGTTCGGCATATTTTCATAACATTTCGCTGCCGTCAATCAAACCTAATCATTCGGTACCTTTTATGTTTTTGACTGGCGGCAGCAAAAAACAAATTCAAGCGCGTAACTCGGTTTATGAAAAGTGCAGTAATGTAATGCACGCTTTCGCTTTCATTATCTCTGTAGTCTACTACTTCAAAAAAGTTTTCTTTGCATTTGTTTTTTTCAAAAAAGAACTTCCTTTTCAGCTCAGAGAAATTGGTTGTTTGATCCAATACGGATGACGTCATTTGCATACTCTTATCATGTGACACATGTGACTGAATAAACAGTTGTCCCCCATGCGGCAGTTTGATTGTCTGGTTCGGCATATTTTCATAACATTTCGCTGCCATCAATCAAACCTAATCATTCGGTACCTTTTATATTTTTGACTGGCAGCAGCTCAGAGCAAAGTTTAATTCATTCGTCTTTCGTTTTCTTTCTTCAAGCTGTCTCTTCAGGCTTCCGCTTCCGCTTCTCTTCTCTTCTCTTCTCTTCTCTTCTCTTCTCTTCTCTTCTCTTCTCTCGTTTCCTTTTTTCCACATTCTCCTTGTCTCTCGTCTCATCTGTCTTTTTTCTCCCTCTCTTTTTCCTTCCTTCCTTCCTTCCTTCCTTTATCCCTTTTTCTTTTTCATTACATCGTAGTCACAGTCACTTACGGGGTTCCTGTGCAATCATAGATCGCTATTCCCTGGAGCTAGCGCTGCTGTGATTAGCCCATAGACATCACGTGGTGGATAGTATTTCTCCATTTCAAATATCTTGTTGTACGTTGACTCTTCCCGCTCGAACAACGAAAAACACCAAAATATCCACCTCAAAAACACCTAAATATTCCATATTCTATGCTTCCTCCACCCCTGAGAAGCTATGGGAGATGACTTGGATCTTGGAAAATTAGCCTTAGAGGACAAACTCACTCATAAGGTATTTTTACTCCAAAGAATCGTCTCGAGGAAAGTCGAAGTTGGAGGCAAAGTGACAGCAGAAAAATCGAAAATTTGAATCTGAAAAAATATTTTTTTCTTGGTTTTTAGGTGTGGAAAGCCCGTGTTAGTGGTTATGAAGAATTAACGAAGACTTTTAAGCAAGCTACGAGCGAGAGTAGTGGAGAATTTTCGAAATATTTGGGCTTTTTCAAGAAAATTGTGATCGATAGTAACGCTGTTGCACAAGAAAAAGGTCTCGAAGCCGTACTTACTTTCGTGGAAAAAGCTTCTCCTTCGATAAGTGGAAGGTAAAACGCGAATCGTAATCTATGAATCCTCCTAATATTGTACATATGAATTATATTTTATAATATCAAAGGCTAACAGCCATCTTGGGTGGAATCCGAATGAATCCTGGTTCTAAATTTTCATCAAAAATGTGCTGAAATGATTCACGTCACTTCTATTTTATCAACTTTTTATTTAAAATGTTTACGATTTGTTTTCTTATTTTTAAGACTTCAAAAGAGTTAGATCATTTTGGTAATTTTTTAGCCTTTGAATATAGATTACTCTGGAATTTAATATTTATTGTACAATTTTATTTAAATATGTAAATGACAAACTTAAATTTAACTTAACTTATTTCATTTTTTTCTACGTATAATTCAATATTTAGTATTTAATTATTGTTCCTAAGATCATCTTTACTATCTGGTATTTTTTCTTGATTTTTTGGAAACCACAATTTTGCATTTTAAAAAATATATTGTGCATCCTCCCAGACTAATTAATTATTGCATTGTCTGGTTTGTATTGTCAGATTTGATAAATGAACAAATTAAGTATTTTATATAAATTCTATTTTGATTGATTTGCAGGTTTTAGTCTGTTCCTTTAGTAAATGTATTTTATTTTTATTAGGTGTACAGTATGAGAATATATATATATATAGACTATATATTTGTACTGTAGTTATAATGTATCCATATAGAGCTGATCTACGCAGTATATCAAACAACTTACGAAATCCGTTCAAGACTCAAAAATATTTTCTGAGTCTTATAATTAGCAACTGCATAAGTTGCTTGATATACTGCGCAGATCTGCTCAATTAGATACATTTTTGATAGGTTGTTTTGTTACGTGGTCTTATTACAGCCGATTTCTCATTACTTTACACTTTTGGGTTCCGAACTATGTTCGAAAATTCCTAAATTGGCGAGCAAATTAGGAAATTCAAAACGAAGTTCACGGTGAACTTCTGAACTTCCCTCCAAAATTTGGGAATTGGTTTAGTATATAGAATATATATGAAGTTACCAAATAAATAACCCAAAGGAAATCTAGAAGATAAACTTATAAACTCATATTTTACAACCACCACTCCCCATGTGAGGCTTTTCCGTGAGGTTCCCTCCACACGCACTATTGCTACATTCTATATTTACAACACTCAACTAACATGTTGCTTTTTACGGATTGAGGGAACCAGAGATCCTGGAGAAAACCCTGAAGAAAACCCTGGTTGAAAATCAACTTTTGTAAGCCAACCAAGATCTGAACTTTGGCGGGAAGTTCATACTAACCACCTACTGTATCATGATTGTAAATTGCATAAAAAAGCAATCTGAAATTCCCAACTCAATGTAAAGCGCCTTCGATTATATCCATATAGAAAGGGCGCTATGTAAATCATAAATCTTTATTAATCATTATTAAACCATTATTATTCTTTTTTCAGGGCGGCTGGTGATATAGTTAGTGGTTGTATACTAAAATGTTTTAACGCCAGGCCGAAAACCAAAGAGAAGGGAATAGATATAGTGTTAATGTACGTTGAAGTAGAGAAACAAGATATAGTTCAGGTAATGTAAATAGAGTGCATACTATATAGCAGTTTTCGTATGACTGCGAAAAGCTCAGTGTCGTAAGCGTGACGTGCCGTGACCGTGATGCTTTCTAGAATTTTAATTGGCTGATTTTTTCACACGCAATACGATTGGTCTGGCATTGCCGTGACCTTGGTGTAACCGTGTCCGCGCCATGTTTATGCCGTGTTTTGGGTATTTGATTGGATGGAGAGTAAATTCTCGTGCAATGTGATTGGTCTGTGTTCGTGCCGTGAATTTTTCAGTCATACGAAAACTGCTCTATATCCGTGAAAAAGGTAACTAACAAAATTGTACAAATTAGTGCAAAGTTTTGTAGGTCTACGGTCTACTGAGGTCTACTGAACTTACTAATTTGTGCAATTCACCACTTCAGCACTAACCATCACGTGTTATAAATTGTATTGGATTGTGTTACAGTTACTAAAAGGTTCAGACATTGTTCTCTGATTTCAGTAAGAATGTACTGACTTGTCAGTACATTTGTATGGAAATTCAAGAACAATGGCTGCAATAATAATTTACACTGGCGATGTTTGCTGTGATTTTGCCGTGGGTTTTCTTGCCATTTTTGAAAAGTATGATAAATTTTGTCTTATCTGTTTATCTTTGAATTTTGTTTTATCCTTAGACACATATACTGTATCCAGGTAACTGTTCCTCCTTAAAAACTCCTAGGATTTAATTCACGCTTTCAAGAAGGGCACTTGAAAAGCTCTTGAATTTTACGATTTTAGCGAAACTCCTTGAAAACTCACTTGCTTTGATCGTTACTTGCATGGTTCTGAAATAGATCTAGTCAGAAAGATCGGAAAATCTGAAAGTCGGTCATGTGCAACCAACGTGTAAAACCTTGGGACAGTTAGGTCAACATACTCCTTGAAAATTCATTTTTGGGTCCTTGTATACTCCTTGAATAGCCCTTGAATTTTTAGTGGTTACCTCAGCATGAACCCTGAAAATTGCCACAAAAATCGCAGCAACGATCACCAAAAAAATTGTCAGCCAGATCAATCATGATCTGTAATGGGAAAACATTAGGCCCCAAAAATCAAAAAGTGTATTGCTTTGTGTACAGTATTTTCCTTTCAATCAATCTCATTTTTTGTTACCAACCTTGGATTTTCACAGGATGAACTTCTTAAAGGATTAGAAAACAAGCAACCTAAAATAGTTGCAGCTTGTACTTATGTTCTTAGACAGATTATAAGGTAAGATAAAAAAGATAAGAAGTACATCATCTATTAGATAATCAAACAATCCAGCTAAGCGGTGAACATACATAGTCATTTTATGCTTTTCTTGAGATTTTTTAAAATAGACCCGTTTCGAATTCCAAATTACCGCTGTGTTTCTTGATTACAGACTCATTTGCACAGGGTTAGCCTCGACTTTGTGTTGAATATTCACGTGTTCCAGTCAAGGTCCGTCGAGTTTCAAAGTGTTTGTATTGTTGAAGTTGTGCATTGTTTACTTTTCTGTTGGTATTTGTGAATATTTAAACACTGATACGAGGCTAATCCTGAGTAAATGAGTCTGTAATCAAGGAACACAGCGGTAATTTGGAACTTGAAAATGGTCTATTGTGACAATGAATCTAAGGTAGATTTCAAAGGTTGGAATGTCTAACACTTGGACTACTAAAATGTCATAATGTCTCCAAGAGAATGTCTCTGAAAAATTCAACCTACTTGCTGTGAAATGAAAGGAAGAAACTTTGGAAATTTGAAGGCCTTGGCATAGGGAATTTGCAGAAATTTTGCTCCACCAGTGCTTGGAAGAGCTTCGACAACGATGTCATCAAATGATGTAAACAATTTTGCTCCACCAGTGCTTGGAAGAGCTTCGACAACAATGTCATCAAATGATGTAAACAATTTTGCTCCACCAGTGCTTGGAAGAGCTTTGACAACGATGTCATCAAATGATGTAAACAATAATATATATAGGGGCACAGTGCATCGTAGTTGACTAGGATTCTTTAATGCATGTTTGGTAAATGGCAGTTGTATCATATATGTAATATTTCATTCTGATTGTACTTTTTCAGTGAATTTGGTGGAAAGATATTTTTACTTAAACCTATAGTTAAAACCATACCTAAGCTATTGGACCACAGCGACAAGACAGTAAGAGAAGAGGTAGGAAATATCCACGTCATTTCTTAATGTTTTAAATATGAAGGCTTCTGTCTTAATAGCCCACTTCCGAGATATGCTTTGCTTGTCACGAACAAAGGTTTCAGTATGGGGCTACGTGCTAAATTAAATTAATTCTTAGCGCCTGTCACGAATGACTGACCAAGGTGTGTGACAAGCGAAGCATACACTGTATCTCGGAGGTGGGCTATTCTAGGTTTTTTCTGCAGGTTATTCAGTTTTGCTTTCTCTGCAAAACCTATCAAGCTAAATTTTTAATATGATCTGTGGGTTAGCCATGCCCTGACATAGATCAGCCAAGAGGTTGTTTCAGTGATCAGTCTGTGAGTTAGCCATACCCTGACTTAGATCAGCCAAGAGGTTGTTTCAGTGATCAGTCTGTGAGTTAGCCATGCCCTGACTTAGATCAGCCAAGAGGTTATTTTAGGGTTTAATAAATTTTAATATAACTAGCTTTATATTCTTTTATTTTCCCCCCAGGCTAAGTTATTAAGTATAGAGATTTACAAGTGGATCAAAGATGCCCTCAGAGCTCAGTTACAAAATATTAAACCTGTGCAAGTAAGTCTTATTTGTCTATGAGAATATAATTATATAGACCATAGGAAAAGATAACTAGCTAAAAACTGGTGTGAGCTGCGTCGGTGTTTCTAACAAAAAGTAATGATAAAAAGGCAAATTATACTCCGATGAAGGACTAGCGTCTGAAATGTCAGTAAGTTTTTTCATCTTTTCACAGTGTATTGACCTTTTTATATAGACTATATATTTTTTTCTACTGCTGATATTATGTATCTTATTGGGTTGATTTGTGTAGTATATCAAGCAACTTATGCATCAGCAACTTATGCAGCTGCTAATTATAAGACTCAGAAAAAATCCCAATGTATCTAATTGGGTTGATCTGTGAAGTATATCAAGCAACTTGTGCATCAGCAACTTATGCAGCTGCTAATTATAAGACTCAGAAAAAATCCCAATGTATCTAATTGGGTTGATCTGTGAAGTATATCAAGCAACTTGTGCATCAGCAACTTATGCAGCTGCTAATTATAAGACTCAGAAAAAATCCCAATGTATCTAATTGGGTTGATTTGTGAAGTATATCAAGCAACTTGTGCATCAGCAACTTATGCAGCTGCTAATTATAAGACTCAGAAAAAATCCCAATGTATCTAATTGGGTTGATTTGTGAAGTATATCAAGCAACTTGTGCATCAGCAACTTATGCAGCTGCTAATTATAAGACTCAGAAAAAATCCCAATGTATCTAATTGGGTTGATTTGTGAAGTATATCAAGCAACTTGTGCATCAGCAACTTATGCAGCTGCTAATTATAAGACTCAGAAAAAATCCCAATGTATCTAATTGGGTTGATTTGTGAAGTATATCAAGCAACTTGTGCATCAGCAACTTATGCAGCTGCTAATTATAAGACTCAGAAAAAATCCCAATGTATCTAATTGGGTTGATTTGTGAAGTATATCGAGCAACTTGAGCGGGATTTGAACCTGTGCCCTGGCGATTCAGGTGCTAAGTGGTATTTCTAGCAAAATGATGCAAATAATAAAAATTAAAAAGTGTCTAGACTTACTAATCTTTTTTTTACTTTTTTTTAACAAAGTTAAAAGAGTTAGAGGATGAATGGGCCAGTCTACCTCCCAAACCACCTCCACCAACAAGACTAACCAGAACGCAGCAGAAGAAACTAGAAGAGGAACAAGGGCAGGGCGTGGAACCCGAAGGTGATGATGCCGCAGATGGTAAGACCTTGAGCAATGGATAATTTAACTAAATTTGGCCTAATATTTAATTTACATGTACATTTAATACTCCTTTTTACAGTTCTATTCAGTGACCACGAATAATAGTTCCTAGCTGAGGCTGGAGTTACCGTGCGTGATAAACTGTAGTTTTGCTATGCACAGAAACTCCAGCCTCGGCTAGGAACTATTATTCGTGGTCACTGAATAGAACTGTAAAAAGGACTATTGGCCTAATATTTAATGAGAATTATACTAGTGGTGTAATATTTTTCTTTACTAAAGTATTGTGTCATCCTTCATGGTCATCCTAGAGGGGTTTGTGCTGTTCATGAAAACAGCATGCTAATTCTTAAACTCATTGAAAACTACTTGAATTTAAATAACGTTTTCAAGCTCTTTAATTTTAGCAAAACTCATTGAAAACTACTTGAATTTAAATAACCTTTTCAAGCTCTTTAATTTTAGCAAAACTCATTGAAAACTACTTGAATTTAAATAACCTTTTCAAGCTCTTTAATTTTAGCAAAACTCCTTGAAAACGTCTTGACTTTCTTTTTTGATTGTTAATTGCATGGTTCTGAAATTATAGATGTAGTCATGTCCGGAATTTATTGATACGTATTTCATATTGACTGCACTACTACTATATGCAAAATGCAATATCTATCAGGCACTACTTCATGGCTTATTTTATGGGTTGGGGGGGGGGGGGGGGGGGGTGAACGGGAGCAGCTCTTAAACAAGTAAATACTGTAAAATTCCTAGCATAATCAAAGGATTCATATCTTTTCTGTTACAGGCGGTGGTGATGATGATGATGAAGGTGAAGATGCTGAGGTGGACATTGATCCTTATGAAATGATGGATGCTGTTGAGATTCTCTCCAAACTTCCCAAAGACTTTTATGAAAACTTGGTAAGTTTTCCAGTTTAAATCCTTCCTTAGCCCTCAGGCTCAATGCTTTTAATTATGTACAAAATTATATATATAAACATATACTAAAAACCCTCATTTACTGTACTATTAGCAAAAGCTGTGAACTTTCAACTACATGAGCGAATAAATTCTATTCTATCCTATCCTATCCTATCCTATCCTATCTATCCTATTCTATTCTATTCTATTCTTTTCTATCCTATTCTATTCTATCCTATTCTATTCTATTCTTTTCTATCCTATTCTATCCTATCCTATCCTATTCTGTTCTATTCTATTTGACTCCCTCTTCTAGCTTACAGTGCAACTACAACAAGGCCACCCAAACAAATTTTTAGATCAAACTCACAAATCACATTTTCGACGCTGCATGACAGTTGAATTAGTGAAGTCTGGATCTTAAACTGTTTCTTGTTCAATATTCAGATCATACACACACTCATATAAAGTAAAATATATGATTTTAAAGAGGAAAATGTGAAAATTGGTACAGATTCTATTGTTTAAATACTCAATCATGATTGGCTAATTTGTATGATAATTTGTCTGTGTGGCCTTGGTTGGTAAGGTTGCACAGTTAAAGGCACATGGCGGTAAAGATTCTGGCATATGCCGCTACAATTTTGCTGCTACAGGACTGTTTCTCACTGCTGATGAAAAGAGTGAGCTGTAATTTTAAAAATTGTATGAATTATTATTTACTGGTGCTTCTAGCTGAGCTTGTCTTATGTTTTATGTTGGTATTTCAGGAAGCTAAAAAGTGGCAGACGAGAAAAGAAGCATTAGAAGCATTGGAAAAACTGGCATCCAAACCTAAACTAGAGGGTGGCCAATATGGAGAATTATTATCAGCACTGAAAAAGGTTAGGAGCAATTGAAATGTTGTTATGAACTGGTCACATGGACTGGTCACATGGACTGGTCACATTGGCTGGTCACATTGGCAGGTCACATGGACTGGTCACATGGGCTGGTCCCATGGACTGGTCCCATGGACTGGTCCCATGGACTGGTCCCATGGACTGGTCACATTGACTGGTCACATGTTGATAAGTCTGGCTGGTCCCATGGACTGATCCCACGGACTGGTCAAATTGACTGGTCCCATGGACTGGTCACATTGACTGGTCAAATTGACTGGTCCCATGGACTGATCCCACGGACTGGTCAAATTGACTGGTCACATTGACTGGTCACATTGACTGGTCACATTGACTGGTCACATGGACTGGTCAAATTGACTGGTCACATTGACTGGTCACATTGACTGGTCACATTGACTGGTCACATTGACTGGTCACATTGACTGGTCACATGTTGATAAGTCTGGCTGGTCTATGGACAATGTTCTGGACAAAATTGTGACTAGTTACTGTAATGTCTAGTCAAATGCTTTTTAGGCCAGTTCTCTTGACCAGCCACATTGCATGGTCATGCATTAATCAGTCTGATGTAGCCAATGATCACTGCACAGATGTTATTTCAAGACCTGAATACCTATCAAGATATTCCAATAATTCTCAATTATGTATCAATCCTTTTCAGATTATTTCCAAAGATGCAAACGTCATGGTTGTAGCGGTAGCTGCTAAATGCATAGGGTTACTAGCAACTGGTTTAAGAAAGAAGTTTTCTTCCTATGCCCCTTTGATTACACCTGCAATCCTGGAGAAGTTCAAGGAGAAGAAGGCTAATGTTGTTTCTGCTTTGAAAGATGCTATCGATGCTGTGTTCTTGACAGTAAGTACATAAAATAATGTTATCAAATTGCAAATAAACATAAGAATCAAACTAAGCGGGATAGCAATAATGCACTTGCCTATCACCTCTGGGGTGTGCAGTTGCATTCCTGGACTTCATGTCAGGTTGTCCTCCCTCTTCAAAACTTAACATGCTAAATTCTAATTTCATTTGTGAATTAGCCCTGCCCTGGATTTCATCAGCACACTGCCCAGAGGTTGTTTTAGGGTTGGATCTGTGTTTTAGTCATGCCCCGACTTAGATCAGCCCAGAGGTTGTTTCAGGGTTCTATCTATGAGTTAGCCATGCCCTGACTTAGATCAGCCCTCATGTTCTTTCAGGGTTCAATCTGTGAGTTAGCCATGCCTTGACTTAGATCAGCCCAGAGGTTGTTTCAGGGTTCAATCTGTGAGTTAGCCATGCCTTGACTTAGATCAGCCCAGAGGTTGTTTCAGGGTTCAATCTGTGAGTTAGCCATGCCTTGACTTAGATCAGCCCAGAGGTTGTTTCAGGGTTCTATCTGTGAGTTAGCCCTGTCCTGAATATCATCAGCCCAAAGCTCAGGGGTTGTTTTAGGGTTCCATCTGTGAGTAAACATTGCTTGCCCTGACTTAAATCAACCCTCAGTTTGTTTCAGGTTTTGATCTGAGTTTGCCATACCCTGAGCTATATCAGACCAAGGGTTCTTTCAGTGTTTAATCTGTAATTTTCTCCCGGTTTTATTTCAGACAACCTTGGTTGCCCTTCAAGAAGACATCCTATTGGCACTTGACCACAAGAATCCCAGTGTGAAAGAAGAGACCATCAAGTTCATCACAAGATGTTTTTGTAAGAGTGTGCCAGCAGCTGTACCTAAAGCTTTTCTCAAGCCAACATGTGCTCTGCTAGTCCAGGTAGATACTAAACAAAAGCGTTATGACATAGTCACGATATAAAGCACGCTCTGATTGGCTGATTAGTGCGCCAGCAGCTGTACCTAAAGCTTTTCTCAAGCCAACATGTGCTCTGCTAGTCCAGGTACTGTAGATACTAAACAAAAGCATTATGACATAGCCACGATATAAAGCACGCTCTGATTGTCTGATTAGCGTGCGTGAGCATGCATCCAAAACTCGATAGTGAGCACTGATGTGATTGCGTAGCGCTCGCTATGTAATAAAGATTTAGTTTAAAAAAAACTTTTTAAATAAGGGGGGAGGGGGGGAGTGAGATTTTACTAAATTAAATGCCAAATTGTTTCGCTCCAAACCCTCGCCTCCCCCACTCCTATCCCCACATCCTGCCATCAGACTCTTGGTTCTGCTCCTGGACCTGGTTGTACAAAGGGTGGATAGCACTATCCAACAGATAAATGTATCCAGTGGATAAATTTATTGGATAACAGCTTTAACTTATCCAATAGATAAGGATTTACCCATCAGATAGAGCTATCCACCCTTAGTACAACCAGCCCCTTTAACATAGCATCCTTTGGCAGAGTTAATTAGTCAATGAAGGCCTAATATCTGAAATTTGTGTGTAGAGAATGGATGACACATTTGGTCCAGTCAGAGATGCTGCGGCAGAAGCCCTTGGAACCTTGCTCAAGTTGATTGGTGAAAAGACAATGAATCCTTATGTAGATAAGCTGGACAAGATCAAGGCAGAAAAGGTAATTCCATATACTGGTGGCTTTAAATAGGCTGGAAAGGGTTTTGTGACTTCACATTATGAACTAAAAAAAATTAATGACTATAATATGACAGCAAGAAAGCCAGGAAAGCCAAAGACCATAAACCACAGATCACAATGAACATGAAAAAATGACGTAAGACGTTGCCATGACAACATCAGAACCCTTGGTATACCATCAAAAATGTTTATTTAAAAAATCATAACTCAGGAACCAAATGGTGAACTTTTTTAAAAACTGGAATATTTCAACTTTGTATCGTAATCTTCTTTTTGACAAAAAAAAGAAAAAATTCTGTAAAAGGGAATTCATAAAAATCAATAAAATTTGTTTGGAATAGTTCCCTTTTATAGATTTTTTAACATTTTCCTTAAGTTTTTGAAAACATAAACTAAAGCCCTATGCAAAATTTGAAGAAATTTCACCGCAGAATTTTTGAGTTTTTTTAGTTTGAACATTAAAATTTATGACTACGAAAAGTTCTACTACATCGGACCAAGAGCGCGCGCGCGCTCAAGAAAAACCGTTTCGAGCCTCCTTAAAGGCTACGAATTATGCTTCTCCTAACACTTGAATAGGTAAAATGAAAGATCACCGTGACTCTATGTACTTTCAGCTGGCTGTCTGTAGTTTTATAACCTTTACTCCTAACCTAATAATTGACCATACCAATTCATTAGAATAATTTTACTTTTAGTGCTATAGATATGTATTATCATCATCATCCGTCATCATCACCATCATCATCATCCATCATCATCATCCATCATCAATTATTGTATTATCCATCTTAATCAATATACCATCACCATCATTGTCACCATCACCATCCTCATCATCATTGCCATCATCACCATCATCATCACCATCATCATCATCATCATCATTGCCATCATCACCATCATCATCACCATCCTCATCATCATTGCCATCATCACCATCATCATCATCATTGCCATCATCACCATCATCATCATTGCCATCATCACCATCATCATCATTGCCATCATCACCATCATCATCATCATTGCCATCATCACCATCATCATCATCACCATCATCATTGCCATCATCATCATTATCATCCATCATCAATTATTGTATTATCCATCTTAATCAATATACCATCACCAACATCATCATCACCATCCTCATCATCATTGCCATCATCACCATCATCATCACCACCACATAATTTTACTTTTAGTGCTATAGATATGTATTATTATCATCATCCATCGTCATTGTCATCATCATCATAACCATCATCATCACCATTATCACCACCATCATCATCATCATTATACATCATTGTCGTGGTCATCAACATCATTATATTTCATTATATTTATTATAAAATGTGTATCGATGCAGGTCAAAGAATGTAGTGAAAAGGCAGAGATCAAAAGTGCTCCAGCCAAGGGTGGTAGTGGTGGTGGTAGCAAATCAACTACCAAACCAGCAGCAAAGCCTGCTGCATCGTCAGCTGCACCCCCCAAAAGTACATCTGCTGCTAAGAAACCTTCAGCAAAAGGCGTGGCTAAGTCAGGGGGCCCACCTAAAGGCGTAAGTCAAGCCATCAATCATTACTAAAAAATCTAATGCATTTACCACAACATGCTGGATAGCCTAACCGGTTTTGCAACCAATAAGCCTGAAGCGAGATGACGTTTTACCCCCATCTCTAGACCATAATCCTTTTCACATTGCTTTTGTTCTTTAATTATGACTATTGTTCCTGTATTCTCTAAGGAATCAAAAATTTTAATATGAAAGAATTTAAAAAACTATTATGGTATAGAGTCAGGGGTAAAATGTCATCTTGCTTCAGGCTTATTGATAAGACAGCAAGTAGATCGATTAGAATTAGGAGTTGATTTTTGTGGGGAGAGGGGGGGAACCTGTAGAAAAAAACCTTGAATCACAGGCGAGAGAGAACATCAAGCAACCATTTTTTGTTAAGTCATGATGACGTTTTTATTTCCTTTTTTTCAGGGAGCTAAAAAGAAAGCAGTTGGAAAAGGGGATGGTAAGAAAGGTGGAGGAAAGGGAGGAGGAGGAGCTACTGCACTAGAGGAAGTAAAAGAACCAGAAATGACGGTAAGAATGACATTGCTGCCAGTAGTGATTGGTTCAATTATGTTAGGTGCAAATACAATGGAACCCTACTCTACAGGCCATCCACACGATTCGGCCACCCACACAATACAGCCACACACACGATACGGCCACCCACACGGTATGGCCACCCACATGATATCATCCATCGTCCATTCATCCATCCATCCATCCATCCACCCACCCATCCATCCATCCACCCATCCATCCATCCATCCATCCCATCCATCCATCCATCCACCTATCCGTCCATCCGTCTATTCAACCATCCATTCTCATATTCCTACACACAGGGGTCCCACCATATAGTTCATGTCTGATCTTTCTTAACAGGATGAGGATGTAGATGCTAAAGCTGCTGACCTCCTGCCTGCTGATCTTCTCATCCAACTGTCTCATGCAAACTGGAAAGAAAGGTTTGCTGCCATGGAAGCACTTGCTAAGGTATATTGCACTCACTATAGAGCCTTCAATATCCCACTTCAGAGATACGCTTCGCTTGTCAAGTACAAAAGTTTCAGTATGAGGCTATTCAATTAGCGCCAAAATAAAGCACAGGCAGCCCAACAAGGTTCACATGTTTTGGATGAAGGATTTGTCCAACTTGTTTGACGCCAACTGGTCGTTGTATTATGCTCTCACTCTTTGTTAATGTATGAAGATTTAGTGTGCTCTTCAAAAATACAAATAATTTTCGTTGTGAGGCAATCACCGGGGGGGGGATTTTTTGAGGTTCCTCCCCTTACCCTCAACATACAACTAGCAAAAACTAAGATCTTACCAACTTGCATTCTACTAATCCAGTGACCCCAAAGACCTAACCAATTTGCTTTAATTATGATTCTTTAGCTTGTAAATGACATGGATCCAAAGACCATGCCTTGTCAGGTTCTGATCAGAGTCCTGGCCAAGAAACCAGGCTTGAAGGACAGTAATTTCCAGGTACATAACATGTTGATGTCTCAAGCTTGAACTTTTTCTTTCTTTATTGTAAAAATTGTCCTTTAACGATTTTACAATGACAGAGTGCATTATCGTAATCTGATTGGCTGACAGCTATGATCAATAAGAGGACAGACACATAGAATGACAAATCGCTTGCACACGGATCCAGCGTGTGCTTGAAACCGTTTTTTTTCCTTCAAACTTTTCTTTGTTTTCAAAAGTTTTTATTTCTATTTTGTTGTAAAAAACAAATTACGATTTCTGACAAAAAGAATAGTAAAATGTTTTCTTAAAATTCCAATGAGCTAAAGACCATATTATGCTCAATGTCAACTTGACAAGCACCACTACATTGCTAGGGCTTCCAGGTTACATAACATGTTGATATCTCAAGCTTGAACTTTTTCTTTCTTTATTGTAAAAATTGTCCTTTAACGATTTTACAATGACAGAGTGTATTATCATAATCTGATTGGCTGACAGCTATGATCAATAAGAGGACAGACACAGAATGACAAATCGCTTGCACACGGATCCAGCGTGTGCTTAAAACCGTTTTATTTTTCTTCAAACTTTTCTTTGTTTTCAAAAGTTTTTATTTCTATTTTATTGTAAAAAACAAATTACGATTTCTGACAAAAAGAATAGTAAAATGTTTTCTTAAAATTCCAATGAGTTCAAGGCCATATGCTTTTTCACGATCAATCAATGTCAACTTGACAAGCACCACTACATTGCTACAGCTTCCAAGTGTCAATTCTGCGGCAAAACAGCTAAACATCCTTTGATTGGCTGAAACAAAATCTACTGCTCAGCTGGATCGTTATGGTTAATCAAAGTGTAAAATACCATTTGACTGTAGGTTTTGAAGGCCAAGCTAGCTCTGTGTGGTACCATCGCTGAGATTGGCAAGCCCTTCTCCTCCCGCAGTGCAGGATACGCATTAACAGGACTGGTCGAAAAGATTGGAGACATTAAGGTAATTTTTTACAATAACTTTCTCGCATGCTGATTGGATATTTTTTTCATCATCAATAATGATATCATCATCATATATATTTCCAATATAATAGCCAGGGTTCGTGCTACTCCTTAAACTCCTTGAAAACTCCTTGAATTTAATTCATGTTTTCACAGGCACTTGTAAGACTCTTGAATTTTCGATTTTAGCAAAACTCCTTGAATTTTTGCTTTGATTGTTACTTGCAAGGTTCTGAAATAGATCTAGTCAGAAAGATTGGAAAATCTGAAAGTCGGCCATGTGCAACCACCGTGTAAAACCTTGGCATAGTTAGCTGAACATACTCCTTGAAAATTTTTGGGCCCTTGAATACTCCTTGAATAGTCCTTGAATTTTAAGTGGTTACATCAGCACGAACCCTGAATAAACTATAAATAGGGAAAAGTTGCCTGAGAGTTACATGTAGATCACATGAGTGCAACTCACCCTGAGTCATGGTTTGGTAACCCGTAATACCTGGTCCATTTACTACTTACGTGTAGTGTCAAACCAATCAAATAAATGGAACTTATTAAGCAGTAGGTACATGTAGAAGACTTTTATACAGTTATGTATTTCATTATGTTTGCAGCTTAAAGATCAATGCAAGGAAACACTTACGAAATTTGCTGAAAAATTGAATCTTAATTACGTTAGCCTGAAGGTGAGCAGTTTCTTCATACTGTCTTTTTCTTTCATATTTAACATTAAATCTTGTACTGTTTATGCTTCATCTTGGACCACTCTCAGAAAGAGGCAATCACAAGCAAGCTACATGTAGGTCGTATTCAACAGACATGTTTTACTTGATGATTGGCCCAAACTCTATAGTAACCTGTTAGCTTTCATATTTGACATTAAATGTCATATATGGTTTATCTTAGACCACTCTTAGAAAGAGCCAATCACAAGCAAGCTAGTTTGTATCTGACAGACATTATGTTTTCCCTCAAGATAGACCCAAATTCTATTTGTTGCTATTTGCCTGGTTAGAAGTTGGTCTTTCGCTGTCGCCAATCAAAAACATGAAGGATAGAGTGCAAACAATATATCCATGAAACACTAATTACTAAATTGTTCAAAATAGTGCTTGTTAAACAAAAGAAAACAATAGAATTAGCATAAAATAGTGTAAGTTTAGTATTACTAATATTTCACGGATATATTGTTTGCTCTATACTGACTGATTATTTTTGATTGGCGGCAGCAATAAATTTAATTTTATGAGAATGGCAGTAAGATCCCTTTTATAATAACCTGTGTCGTATTTTCATTGACTCCAACGAAGGACTAACGACTGAAACATCAGTCTATTCTCTTCGTACCTACGGTGATAAAATTATCTACTACGACACATGTGTTGTATTTTAGGTTTGCAAGATAGCAGGAGGTCAAAAGAACCCCAAAGTGATAGCAGAGTCGTTAAACTGGATTGGTGATGCTATTAAGGACTTTGGATTCAAGTAAGCAAATAGTTATACTTATGTCTAAATTATACACCTAATTGAAATAATGTAGTCTGGTTCGAGAAGGTTATATCATCAAAGCTAAGACCGAAAAGGATTTTGGGTACTCCGAAATGTGTATTATATTTGCATATAGACATGTAAAAATGCACAGTAGAGCAAAGTCGGTCGACCTAGATCAACAACATGCCAAAGCCATGATGCATAAAATGTGCACAGGAAGGGAAAACTGCAATACGCATGAAATTAGCATAATTGTTTGTCTTCCCATGCTCCCCTTCGGTCTTAGCTTTGATGATATAACCTTTTTTGAACCAGACAACGTTTTTTCAATTAGCTGTATGCCATTCTCCATGTTTGGGTTTTTTGTGCACTTCCATTTAAATTTGCTATGCTCACCATTGTCATGCAGGTGTCCAGTGAAACCAGAGTTGACTCTTGCACTTCTTTTAATGAAATTTTTGTTCCCTTCCAAAGTAATCTTGTCTTCTGATTGGTCGGGAGCGGGTGATTTATGAGAGCAAATAGCACACATGCACGCTTTCAGTTGCGTCATTCGTATCCAAAAAAGTCTCAAGAAGCACAGTCTCCACTATGTGTTGTGCTTCTCCTAAGACTTCTCTTGTGTTCTGCCAACCCCCTGCATGCTTTATAACTACATGCACAGCAGTTGCACGCATTTTCTATTTCTTCAAATGCCAGCCCCCAATAAATCAGAATGTGAGATCTATTTATGCTGAATGAATAATGGAACAAGCTGTTCTAGTTCTAAATATGTTCATGGATGTAAAAGGCACCTATCATTTTGTTAATATTATCAATGATTGTGAAATACTGGACTCCCCTCTGATTCCATGTAGGATAGACTTGAAGCCTCATATTCAGTTCATCAAAGACTCTCTTGCTAACACCAACCCAGTAAGTCAAGCTACTATTTATTCTCTATTAATAACAATTAGTATATGTAACAGGACTCCATGCTGTCCAATTAAGAAATAATTGGACGAGGAAAATTCCGAGGACTGACAAAATTGGATGAGGCCGTAGGCCAAGTCCAATTTGGCAGTCAGAGGAATTTTTCGAGTCTAATTATTTCTTGATTGGGGAGCATGAAATCCCATTACCTATTAATTATATAGCTGCCTAATTAATCCCATATCAACAAGACCTGTCCAATAAAGAAAATAATTGGACAGTTACCTATGTTATGGGATTGATGAGAAGCTGTATAATTATAATGGTTTATTAAAAATATATATCAGGCCAAACAAAAAATAAGTGTGTTTCCTGTTGCATGAGAAAAATAATTGGGGTCGGCAGGTCGGTAGGTTGTTACTGATACAACAGTGGAAATGATCTTACTGGAAACCCTGTGGTGCATTTGGAAATGAAAAAATATTAGGGTCGGCAAAAATCAGCAAGAAAAGAAAAATAGGGTCAGTCGCACAACAGGAAACACACTTGTTTTTTTGTTTGGTCTCATGACAATTTTACAATGCCTAGTTCCAGAAATTATCCATACCCCCACCATGGGGGAATTGTTTTTAAAGACAAACTCCCTCCTTAAATTTCTGTTTCTTTTTTATTTCTTTTTGTTGTGTTTAATCAGTAAGTGGTGTTACTTGCAGTACGTTATGTTTGTGTTCTATCTGTTCCAGGCTGTCAGGACATCAGCTATAGCCCTACTTGGAGTACTTCACATGTATGTTGGCACAAGCATCAGAATGTTCTTTGAAGATGAGAAACCTGCTTTGCTACAACAGATTGATGCCGAACTTGAACAGGTAGCCTGTCCTTTTTCTCATTCCATCTCTACCATGACTTTTCATATTGCTGAGCTTCACTTGATGTGGACCATATAAATCAAGATTGTTTACAGGTTTTTTTCTGACCTGCAAAGAGCTTGGTTTCAGGGTTCAATAAAATTAGAAAATTCTTTTTAAAATTTGAAGGTTGGCTGATGGCAGTGTTAATAGTGTGAGATTATTGTTGTTTTTCAGGTCAAAGACCAGAAGCCGCCAGCACCAACCAGAGGACTGAAATCAGCAGTTGGTGAGACAGAAGGAGGCGGCAATGACGAAGAGGATGATGAGGATGGTGGGAGTGGAGGGGGAGGGGCAGCTGCCAATCTTGCTGATCTTGTGCCGAGAAATGATATCAGGTGATTTAATAAACACCTCTTTTCACCTTCTCTTGAGAATAAGATTCTTTGTTTGAGTTGTATTCATATTCATGTGTCTTCTCATGTGCAACCATTAAACAAAGAAATGATACTCTAGGGAATGACACGTGGTCTTGAGAATAAGATTCTTTGTTTGAGTTGTATTCATATTCATGTGTCTTCTCATGTGTAACTGTTAAAGAAAGAAATGATACTCTAGGGAATGACACGTGGTCTTGAGAATAAGATTCTTTGTTTGAGTTGTATCCATATTCATGTGTCTTCTCATGTGCAACCGTTAAACAACGAAATGATACTCTAGGGAATGACACGTGGTCTTGAGAATAAGATTCTTTGTTTGAGTTGTATCCATATTCATGTGTCTTCTCATGTACAACCGTTAAACAAAGAAATGATACTCTAGGGAATGACACATGGTCTTGAGAATAAGATTCTTTGTTTGAGTTGTATTCATATTCATGTGTCTTCTCATGAGCAACCAGTTAAACAAAGAAATTATACTCTAGGGAATGACACATGGTCTTGAGAATAAGATTCTTTGTTTGAGTTGTAGCCATATTCATGTGTCTTCTCATGTGCAACCGTTAAACAAAGAAATTATACTCTAGGGAATGACACGTGGTCTTGATAATAAGATTCTTTGTTTGAGTTGTATTCATTCATGTGTCTTCTCATGTGCAACCGTTAAACAAAGAAATGATACTCTAGGGAATGACACATGGTCTTGAGAATAAGATTCTTTGTTTGAGTTGTATCCACATTCATGTGTCTTCTCATGTGCAACCGTTAAACAAAGAAATGATACTCTAGGGAATGACACATGGTCTTGAGAATAAGATTCTTTGTTTGAGTTGTATCCATATTCATGTGTCTTCTCATGTGCAACTGTTAAACAAAAAAATGATATTCTAGGGAATGACACGTGGTCTGAAATGAGACACCTCAACTTTTGTATGAATTTTGCTTTATCTATCCTTTCTGTTCTCCTGTCTTTTGTTTTTCTCCTATTAATAATAATAATAATAATAAATTTATCCAGGAGACCTACTCGCAAAAGCGATTTTCAGTAGGGTCCTGCAACAGAAATAATTGTTAAAAATATATACAAAAATAAAATAAGACATAAATTAAAATTACAGATAAAATACTAAAAATGTTATATATAAAATTGTCATATAATAAAAAGAGAGAATTTCTTTCCTTTCCCTCTTGCACATGTTCCCTATTTATTCATTATTGGGGACTCATTTTCATTGGTTTCTATTTATAGCGGTGAAATCACATCAGATCTTATCACAATGTTGAGTGACAAGAATTGGAAAGTTAGAGGAGAAGGTCTTGAAAAGGTAATGCAAGTTTAACTATAATAGAGTATCCACGAGTACAGTAACTGGGACAAGGATCAGTGATCAGTAATAAACAATTACTGGACAGGGTTAAGCAAGATATAGTATTTTGTGAGTGGAGATGAGGAATTATTTGTGGATGCCAAAAGCAGACACTAACAAAGCACAATATTTTGTAATAACAGAGTTTGATATTTGTTTTATCATTCAAATTATTTTTCTGGTTTCTTTTTGTGCTATGGTTGTTTTTGCTTCCTATCAAACAAACCATTACCGCCATTTATATTACTATGCAGCCACCCCAGACAAAAATCGCGACGTGCACTTTGCAATAGACTGCCGTCAATGGAACACGTTAACATCATTTACACCCATGTGTGATTCAAAAGGTGCCAAAACTTGTCAAATGTTTACGAGTATTATGAGCCACACTCACCGGGCCTATCTGGGAAGATCCAAATTCGTGTGAATGACGTCAATTTGTTTGATGGACGGCAGTCTATTGCAAAGTGCACGTCGCATTTTTTGCCTGGGGTGGCCGAGTAGCAATGCAAATGGCAGTAAAAGTGACAGAGAAGCAAGCCATGTTCACAAATGCAATGCTACTGTGCATGAGCAGACTATTATTTGCAGTAAAACGGCTTTGCATAGTAATGCACATGAGCAGAATATTATATACAGCCAGTTTTTTGGAGTTTTCTATGTCAATTATAGCACAACATGCAAAAGAATGACCATGTTTATATGCTTCTATGCACTGGCTTTTTGCTGCCAAACAAGTCGTGTTGATGCACCTTATTTGGAAGACAAGCCAGATTCGCATCAAAATGTGTTGGTTTAACATATGAAAGCCTGTGCATAGAAGTAAGTGCATACATTGAAATCAAGAGAATATGAACTAAGAGAAGGAATTCTACCTATATAGCCTTGTAACTATCATGTGCACAGTTTGATGCTATTTTTAGCTTAGAGATATTTTGAGCGAAGAACCTGATTGGTTGATTTCTTGAGGGTAGGCGGCTTCCAGTCTTGCATTAAACAAAAGCCTGTGTTTTTGTCATGGAAGTAGCAAAATATGGCGCTTTTCGTGTCCTAAGACGAGGCATTAAAGGGAAGCATGATTATCGCACGAGCATGGTAACGAGTTAAAAATAGCATCAATGATTCTAAAAATAGCATCAAAGTGTACACATGATCAGACACGGGGATTCCTTCTCTTAGTTCATTTTCTCTTGTTGAAATTTAATGTTGTTATAATTTTTAGCGGGTTGTGGCGTAAAACAAAGGAAAAAGGAAAAAATTATTTGAGTTTGAATTGTTGTTGTTGTTGTATTTTTATTGTTGTTGTTGGTGGTGGTGGTTGTTGTGGTTGTGAGAATCTGATGATCTATGCTTCTCTTACTCCATGTAATGCTATTTGTCCAAATCCAGGTCCAGAACATTATCAATACAGCAAAGTATATCACTCCTGAGCTTGGGGAACTCCCTACAGCACTAAAGGGAAGACTTGGAGACTCAAACAAGAACCTGGTAAGATTATCATCTTGGAAGAAGATTAAGATGATATTACACAGAGCAATTTTCTCTGCAACTGGTCTCGCAACAGCGTTGCATGAGGTTACATGCTGCAATGCTCCATGCAGCTTATGTAATCCGTGTGGTCCGTTTAATCTGACCTTAAGGCACTGTACACAAGGTACTGGTGTAGCTTAAGGTAATGTGTTGGTTAAGTATTGTGTTTGCCAACAATCAATCAACAGTTTTACAATAACTTACAAATTTCTCACTCGCTGATTGGTTATTTTTTATCATCAATAAGAGGACAGACAGATAAAGCTGACGTCAACGAGCGCGCGCTCTTTCCGTTGGTTGTTTTGATCGCTAAAAATGAGAAGTTTTTATCGTTTTTGTTATTGTAAAAAACCAATTGACATCAGATTTTTATGTGTCTGTCCTCTTATTGACGATAAATTTGGCTACGCCTCGTGGATCCACACTACTTTGACAATGTGATGACGCAATTTATTGTCAATAAGAGGACAGACACATAAAAATCTGATGTCAATTGGTTATCAACCAACATGTATCAGCTAGCCATAAAGTACAGTCATGTTGATTACTAACAGTGACATTGTACTTAGTGGTACATTAGTATAGTATTACAATAAAATTGAAATAGTTTTAAATTTTATTCAAATTTTCTAGTACGTTACTAGTATTTAAATTAATTGAGTTTGATTGGATTGTAAAGTGCTGCTGGACATTTATGGAAGAGGTGCTATGAAATAGATATTTTCATCATTATTATTATTATTATCACGTCATATATATCTTTATTATATAATTACCAATGAAATATCTATTTTTCTCTATTTCGAAAAATTGATATCTTCACACGTGAAAATAACATGTTATTTTCATGTGTGAAAATAACACCATCGCGATGGCTATTCAAAAATATGCGGAAAGAATTGCATGAAAAAGCCAAAACATACTTCATTGATAATTATATAATGAACAGAATATTACATGGGCGCTTGGAGATACGAAATTTATCTTCTTGTGTTGAAAATCTCTCAATCGTTTGCTGCGCTCACTTGTGAGAGATCTTTACAACACTCAAAGATAAATTTCGTATCTCCACGCGCCCATGTAATATCCTCTATATATAGATACAAAATACATTTTTCTTTCTTAGTGAGAACTGTAATTAATATATTTTGGTAGAACCTTATAAATTAATGCAGAATAATTTTTTAAATTATTTTTATTTATAATAAAAAAATACTATTATTATTATTATTATTATCATTCTCATTATATTTTGTGTACTTTTAGATCATAACTACATTGAATATCTGTGGCTCAATGGCTACAGCTATGGGTCCAGGATCTAAGAAACACCTGAGTACTATCGGCCCTGCAATATTCAGTACCCTGGCTGATGCTAAGGTATGTACGACAGTTGCACTCAACTAGAAAATCAAAACAGTACATAATTGCACCACAGGGAGCCCATCAAATGATATTTATCAAACTTTGGGTGCTCAACATTTGTGTGTTTCAGGACAAAACATGAGCGTTTATCCTATCGTTTATATCGTTTGTATTCTTCATTTGCGCATGATGTCATAGCCACCATCTTGGATGTAACAAAAGAATTATCAATGAATCCTTTTGTTATATCAATCATGTGGACGCCTGATTAGCATTTTCTTACGATGATATACTCTTACTTTTAAAATGTTGCAATATAGTTTTTCGACCAATCAGAATGCATGTTAGAAGTACACAGTTATAAGTATTAAGTACTGTTTAACAAACGAGCAGGAGTGTTTTATTGGGTATAAAACACGAGGCGTAGCCGAGTGGTTTTAGACCCGATAAAACACGATCTGCGAGTTTATTAAACGGCTTAAAAAACTCCTGATGTATGTTCTCATACTGTACCGAATTCTTTACGAAATGAACCAAGTTTGATAGAGAAAATCCAAGTTAAAGTTTATGCAAATGAAGACGAATCTATATCAGATATAAAACCTCCTTCATGGTCATGATTTCTATTGTGTTTCCTTCATGAATTATTAATGAGTTTTTAAAATCTTATTTATACTAATATTTCTCTCATATATATAGCCCCATCTTCGTGCGGCAGGGATAACAGCCCTTAATGCATGGCACAAAGAAGTAGGAATTGTACTCTTCTTGGAAGGAGAGATTATATCTGGTGCTCTTAGTACAGAGAATCCCGTCCTGAGAACTGAGGTAAATAGAACTTACTACAGTTTTCTATATTCTGCGAACTTAGTAGTTACAAGCTGCATGCTGAAATTTGGTTTTTCATGCTGCTGACAATCAAATATAATCAGTCGGCACCTTTTATATTCTTGACTGGCAGCAGTAAAAACCAACTCACAACCAATAGTCCCCTTCACAGTTCCCTGCGCCATCTCTAAAGGTAGCCGTGCCTTTGCATAGAAGAGAGACGAATGGTGAGCTTGCAATGATAGAGACATGTGAATATTGTTCAAGGTGTTAAAAAAGGTCCCTAACTTTGCATGCCCCCCGTCGTCTCGCTTCTATGCAAAGGCACGACTACCTTTCAAGATGGCACAGGGAACCGTGAAGGGGAATGTTGTTGAAAATTCTAAGTTCACAGAATATTGAAAAACCTCAGCATTTCAAAGTCATAAAAACAGTTACAGAATATGTAATGAGAACTTGGAATGTTTACAACTTTTATGAAAAAAAAGCAAATTGAAATTTCATTTGATTTTACGTCTTATTGCTGTTATTTTTTTTCTTTTTCTTTCTTTTTTTTTTTTTTTTTGACACTTTATGATCTAGACAAATAACAACAGTTCATTCAGCAGTAGACTAATGTCAATAAAAGAAATTGTTGGACTACATTTCCAATTTACCCTTAAGTACTGCACCTTTTTTAAAGGACAGCAGTACATCAGTTTCACCTGTACCACAGGGTCCGGTTGTACGAAGCCTGGATAGCGCTATCCCACAGATAAATCTTATCCAGTGGATAAATTTATTGGATAACAGCATCGACTTATCCACTGGATAAGGATTCTTCTGCCGGATAGCGCTATCCAGGCTTCATACAACCAGGCACAGGGCTATAAATGATGAACAATTGCGGCCAGAACTTGTCCGGTTAAATCTTTGCCTTTCCTTTGCTAACGATTCCTGAATCTTGCTCAAACCTTGACAGATATTTTAACAACGTTTTTCATGAATAACACCCTACAGGTGCTTGGATGGTTGGAGGAGAAACTACCAGAAGAGAAATCCCACCCACCATCTGTTGTGACGATAGTACAACCATTGTATGCCTGTCTGGAGGACCGTAATGGTGATGTAAGGAAGAAGGCACAAGCTGTTGTACCCTGTGTCATGGCACACCTTGGATATGATGCAATGATTAAACAAGCCAATAAACTGAAGGTATGGTGGCTGTCTAGGGTAGGGTGGGGTCTAGGGTAGGGTGGGGTAGTGTAATGAATAAACAAGCCATGGTTTGGGGGCTGTCTAGGGTAGGGTGAGGCAGGGTACATTGACCTCCTGGGGTGGGGTTGGGAAGGGACACTTACTGTCTAGGGTGGGGTGGGGAAGGGACACTGACTGTCTAGGGTGGGGTGGGAAGGGACACTAACTGTCTAGGGTGGGGTGGGGAAGGGACACTTACTGTCTAGGGTGAGGTGGGGTGGGAAGGGACATTGACTGTCTAGGGTGGAGTTGGGAAGGGACATTTACTGGCTAGGGTAGGTTTGTATATCATATATTATATATAGCATATATTTCTTCTTTTTAGCCTGTATCTAAGCCAACTGTCCAAGGCATTTTAGAAAAACTGCGTGGAACTGTACCAGAGCCAACTAAGAGCACTGGCAAATCTAAGAAGGCTGCAGAGAGTAAATCATCATCAGATAATGGAAGTTCTTCTCAGTCTGCCACCAGCGCTGCTGCATCTAGTGGTGGATCAAAAAGACCCAAGTCAGCTGTACAGAGCAAACCTGCAAAAACAGTATGTATTTTTTAGTATATATTTTTAATTTTTTAAATAATGATATCCTTTATTGGGTAATTACAAGTATATGAGCTACAGTATTGCAAACTGCATAATTATAATTATGATAACAGTTGTCATCAAAAACAGTATCTATACACTACTAACTTACTGTTACATATCACCAGAATACAATTTTAGCTGGCCAAAAATTGGTTTGATAGGATATGACCCCCCTCCCATCCCCCAGGAAAAAATGAAGAAAAACTGTGATTTTACCAGGGGGTATAATAATGACGGGGTTCTTATATAGTGCATTTTACATGGTCTCAATCGCTTCACAATCATGACCAGTGGAGGACTTTACGGGCTGCGTATTTAGGCGCTAGTAGCAGCCGTATAGCTTACAATCATGAGTGATTTGTTAGTATGTTAGTATTAATGCCTCCAGATTGGGATAGGCAGTTGAACCTGGAGTCAATCCCCTACTCTTATACGAATGATTCAACAGGTTCTTTTATGTCCCCCATTTACTTTTGGTTAGGAAGGGTTGGGAGACAGGGCCCAGTTTTAAGTCCTTGTCCGAGAAGGCTTGAAGGTCTAACCATTTGCAGATGTAATTACAAAGGCAGCACCTTCTCCTCAGTTATTTTAAGACCCTGAGTGTTGGTCCGGCCGAGCTTGAACCACGGCCTCCCGCACAACAGACAGACGCTCTTGCCAACTGAGCTAACCGGGTGGCGGTATAAGCCAGTTTAAGAATCATTTTCAGTGCGCATGTGATTTTATCCCGAATTTCTCACCTTCTTGTTTAATTGTGAACAAAAGAAGGTTCAAGCAAAAGAAGGTGAGAAATTCGGAATAAAATCGCATGAACACTGAAAAAGATTCTTAAACTATGAACTGGCTTATTGACAGGGTTTTTGTATTCAATGCATATTAAATAACTGTGCGTTATTTATTTGTTCGTTTGTTTTTTCAGAGCAAAAAGAAAGCTCAAGCAGCAGCAGATGCAGAAGAACTGGGACCTCCATTAATACGTAACCTGGGGAAGGACAATAGAATAAGAGATGAGAAGGAACTCAAGGTATGTAGTATATAATACTGTCTTCCTAGTAAGAAACAAGTGCTTACAAATAGAATAAGAGATGAGAAGGAACTCAAGGTATGTAGTATATAATACTGTCTTCCTAGTAAGAAACAAGTGCTTACAAATAGAATAAGAGATGAGAAGGAACTCAAGGTATGTAGTATATAATACTGTCTTCCTAGTAAGAAACAAGTGCTTACATATAGAATAAGAGATGAGAAGGAACTCAAGGTATGTAGTATATAATACTGTCTTCCTAGTAAGAAACAAGTGCTTACAAATAGAATAAGAGATGTGAAGGAACTCAAGGTATGTAGTATATAATACTGTCTTCCTAGTAAGAAACAAGTGCTTACAAATGCTATTTGTCACACAGGCTGCTGTTGGTGTGGTGGTGGTGATGATGATGGTGGTGGTGATGATGATGGTGGTGGTAGTGATCATAGTGATGATGATGATGGCAATGATGGTGATGATGATGATGAAAGTGATGATGGTTATCATGATGGTGGTGGTGATCATAGTGATGATAGGGATAATGATGGTAGTGGTGGTGATGTTGATGATGATAGTGATGATGGTTATCATGATGGTGGTGGTGGTGGTGGTGATAGTGATGATGATGGTGGTCGTGGTAAGGGTGTGATGATGATGATGATGATGGTGGTGATAGTGATGATGACTTTGGTGATGTTAATCATTTTTTTGACTGGAATCACGATGATGACGATGACTAAGGTTACAACTGTCACACCCATGACCACAGTATAAATTAAATGCATTACCATGCACATAACCTCTGCTTTTGAGAGAGTAACCTGCAAGTAGTATTGTCCAAAGGCTTCAAGGAAGCATTAAAAATTCTCACACATATAATTCCAATGTTTGATGACAGGTGATGAAGTGGAACTTCACAACTCCAAGAGAAGAATACATAGAGCAGCTAAAAGAACAGATGAGGCCTTGTTTTGGGAAGGCAATTTTTACCAACTTGTTTCATCCACATGATTTCAAGCAACAAGTCAACGCACTGAATGCTTTACAACAGGTGGGAATTTTTTAAATCAATGCTTTGGGTCTCAGTTTTGACTTCTAGAGTTTGTTAAGTCTCTGCTTTGGTTCAAGGGTTTTTCACTGGGTTTTATTTGTTCCCTCTTCAAAACCTAACCAGCCAAATCCAAATTCCATCTGTGAGTTAGCTGTGCCCTTACTCAGAACAGCCCAGAGGTTGTTTCAGGGTTCAATCTGTGAGTTAGCCATGCCCTGACTTAGATCAGCCCAGAGGTCGTTTTAGGGTTCAATCTATGAGTTAGCTGTGCCCTGATTTAGGTCAGGCCAGAGGTTGTTTACAGGTTCAATGAAATTTGAGTTTTCTCTTAAACACCCCGTACAGGCTGTAACCCCTCCAAGTGATGATGAAGACCCACCATACAAGACAGAAGCCATTCAATCCTTAGATCTCATCCTGAAGTACGTCACCCTAAGGTTCTTTGATACCAACACCACTGTACTGGTGAAGTGTCTGGAATTCCTGGATGCCTTGTTTACTATGTTGGCTGAGTCAGGGTACCAGATGGTGGAACATGAGGCTTGTAGCTTTATACCATACCTTATACAGAAGGTGAGTCTTTACCAGGATAACCAACTTACTATCATGTCAACATCATTACTATATTCATCAATATCACCATTAATATCATCGTCATCACCATCATCATCATTATCATCATCACCATCATCAACTATTGTATTATTCATCTTAATCAATATACCGTCACCATCATTGTCACCTCTATATTCATCATCATCATTGTCATTAAAAAAAAAAATAATGGGGTGCTTCTATAGCGCATTTCACATGGTCTCAGTGCGCTTTACAATTATGACCAGTGGAGGACTTTACGGGCTGCATATTAAGGCGCTATTAGCAGCCGTGCAGCTTACAATCATGAGTGATTTATTAGTATGTTAGTATTAATGCCTCCAGATTGGGATAGGCTGTTGAACCGGGAGACCATCCCCTACTCTTATACGAATAATTCAACAGGTTATTTTATGTGTCCCATTTCACTGCAGGTTAGGAATGGTTGGGAGAACAAGGCCTACGGTTTAAAGTCCTTATCCGAGAAGACTTTTACCATCACCATTATCATCACCATCAACATTGTCATCCATCATCAACTATTGTATTATTCATTCTATCATTATACTATCACCATCATTGTGACCACCATCCCCATCATTGTCACTATTGCCATCATCATCATCACCACACCATCATCATCATCACCATCATCATCCTCGCCACCATCATTGCCATCATCATCATCACCAATTTTATCATATTTTCAGTTCGCCATATCAAGACATTTTCATTTTTTATTGTCATTATCTATGTTCTTAAGTCTTTGATTCATCTTTTTCACAACAGGTTGGTGACCCTAAAGATGTCATCAGAAAAATGATTCGTAAGCTTTTTAAACTGTTGACCAAGATCTACCCAGCAAGCAAGATGTTTACCTACGTTACTGAAGGACTCACCTCCAAGAATTCCAAGACTAGAATGGGTAAGGACACTAATGCACTCAACCACATTCCTAATAATCATAGATCAACAGCAGCAGCATTTTCTCCATTTGACCGTTTACTCAAGGTTGCTTACCAATTTAACTCATTTTTATAGAATGTCTTGAGGAGCTGGGGTGCCTTATTCAAGTATACGGCATGAATGTGTGCCAACCAACACCTCCCAAAGTCATTGCTAACATAGCATCCCACATCGGTGATCGAGATAATGGTGTGCGCAACGCTGCTCTTAATACCGTGGTAGAAGCCTTTTTCCTGGTGGGAGATACGGTCTATAAATATGCTGGAAGGGTACGTCACAACATGTTAAGAATGTCGCTTTCTTTCTCCAGCCCTTAGTCTCCCTCGCATCCGTTTTTAGTGTCGGTCGTCACGCAACGCACCCTCTCCTTGTGGGGAGGGAGCGTTGCGTGACGACCGACACTAAAAACGGATGCGAGGGAGACTCCTGCCCTCAACACAAGAATTACACACCACAGTGCATGTCTATAGACCTTTGTATGCAAATTGTCCATTTTAGACCACTCGTCATTCCCTTGAGAATTGTTCTTTTATGATTAACATATAAAGGGACATTTGCGTATGAAAAAATATTTTGTAATCATACTCAAGGGAAAGATATATGTTTTAACCTGAGAGAAGATACGAAAGGCTTGGTTGTACGAAGCCTGGATAGCGCTATCCGACGGATAAATCCTCATCCAGTGGATAAGTCAAAGCTGTTATTCAATAAATTTATCAACTGGATAAGATTTATCTGTCGGATAGCGCTATCCAGGCTTCGTACAACTGGGCCCAGGGCTACAATGAGAACCCTACAAAAAACTGCAATTTTAATTTTTACAATAACTTACAAATTTATCGCGCGCTGATTGGCTATTTTTTATCATCAATAAGAGGACAGACAGATAAGGTTGACGTCAACGAGCGCGCGCCCTTACCGTTGGTTGATCGCTAAAAATAAGAAGTTCTTATCGTTTTTGTTATTGTGAAAAACAAGTAGACATCAGTTTTTTGTGTCTGTCCTCTAATTGAAGATAAATTTCGTCATCACATTGTCAAAGTAGTAGAGCGGATGCAATTAAACCGTGAAATAAAATCATACTAAATACTAACTAATAGTATCTATTTAGTGACTAATAGTTGCTATCACTCAACCAAAGCATTCATCATACAAAGACAAATACACAAGAGACCATTTGTGTCTTTTGTTTAATAAATGTTCTGGTTGAGTTTTGTTTCACGGTTTAATTGCATCCGCTCTATGCAGATCCACACTACTTTGACAATGTGATGACGCAATTTACAGACATAAAAACTGATGTCTATTTGTTAACTTTTCCATGTTATGATTGAAATATTTAGTTGAATGAGAAAGACCTCAGCTACCTAGAGGAGCGTATCAAGCGATCATCCAAGAACAGACCTGCGACTGCTGGCAGTGAAGAACCCAAGGCTGTTGCTAGGGGACGTGGATCAGCAAATGATAACACTGAAAAGAAACAAGCAAACAAAGCTAACATAGCAAGGTAAGGTTTATCTCCCCACCCCTCCCCTCCTACAACAAACAGCCTTGCAGTGCCATTCTCAATAGACCCTTTTCGAGTTCCAAATTACCGCTGTGTTTCTTGATTACAGACTCATTTACTCAGGCTTAGCCTCGATTTTGTGTAGAATATTCGCGTGTTCCAGTCAAGGTCCCTCGAATTTCTAAGTGTTTGTATTGTTGGAGTTGTGCATTCTTTACTTTACCGTTGGTATTTGTGATTATTTAGACACTGGTACAAGGCTAACCCTGAGTAAATGAGTCTGTAAGAAAAACTGTCCTTTTTTCACGAGAGTAGCACTTAATAGCCAATGGCTAACAAACCTGTGGCCCTCATTCCGTGATCGAATTAGAATTTAGAAGTTGATTTTTGCGGAGGGAGGAAAACCGGAGAACCCGAAAAACCCTCGAAGCACAGGAGTGAACCAACAAACAACTCTACTCATATACAACACCAAACCCGGCGGGACTCAAACTCGGGTCGCATTGGTGAGTGTCGAGCGCTCACACCGCTACGCCAACCATGCTTGTAAACAAGTAACACAGCGGTAATTTGGAACTCGAAAAGGGTCTATTTTATTTCCTGCTGGCATCGGTTGCTTAGCGCTGTCTCTTACAGCTATGTAGTTCATGCTTACAGTTGTGGATTACTGTGCGGATACTCCAACCGAGTCCACTAGGATAAATTAGTATCATTAACCAATCATATTGCGACATTTAGTTCAATATATTTAACCAGCCAATCAGATAGCGCATCGATATAATAAGAGCGTGAGAACGTGATAATCTGATTTGCTAACGCATGTTATCAGTTCAATCTCGGTCTATTTTACTGTTATCTGATTGGTCAGTTTTATTCAAGAGGTCCCGGTTAGTGTGTTCGCACAGTAAATGTGAGATAAGTTAGTTTGACGCTTTGCTCTCTCAGATTTTTCTCCCTTCGTAAAAAATCGGCATATGAGCTAATTGTTGTGTGTCGTAAATAATGAATGTATTGGTAGTGTGTGTGGAGGGAACCTCACGGAAGATCTAGAGCCCCGTACGGGGAATTATGGTTTTAAAATATATAAATTGATAAGTTTGGTTTGATATTGTAGACCAGTAACAGCACCTCCTTCGAAGAGAGAAGATAACATCACGCGTGAATTCCAGATAGACTACGATTCCATAGAAGATGAAAAAAATGTCCATGAAGTAATCTTACCCAACCTCGTGTCACATGAAACATCTGTTGATGACTTGATCAGTGAGCCTATCCACAGACCCAACACTAAGTAAGTCTATACTATACATACTATACCTACTATTAAACCAGTTGATCAGTGAACCCATCCACAGACCCAACACTAAGTAAGTCTATACTATACATACTATACCTACTATTAAACCAGTTGATCAGTGAACCTATCCATAGACCCAACACTAAGTAAGTCTATACTATACATACTATACCTACTATTAAACCAGTTGATCAGTGAACCCATCCACAGACCCAACACTAAGTAAGTCTATACTATAAATACTATACCTACTATTAAACCAGTTGATCAGTGAACCTATCCACAGACCCAACACTAAGTAAGTCTATACTATACTTACTCAACAGACACAAAACTAAATAAGGGATTTCTTCTAGAGAACATTGCCTTTACTCTACCATTCAATAGACCTCCTCGGCTCTGGAGCGCTCGAGCGTAATATTGTCCCATTTCAGTCCATGTGTCATTCCCTTTAGAATAAGATTCTTTGTTTGAGTTGTATCCATATTCATGTGTCTTCTCATGTGCAACCATTAAACAAAGAAATGATACTCTAGGGAATGACACGTGGTCTTGAGAATAAGATTCTTTGTTTGAGTTGTATCCACATTCATATGTCTTCTCATGTGCAACCATTAAACAAAGAAATGATACTCTAGGGAATGACACGTGGTCTTGAGAATAAGATTCTTTGTTTGAGTTGTATTCATATTCATGTGTCTTCTCATGTGTAACTGTTAAAGAAAGAAATGATACTCTAGGGAATGACACGTGGTCTTGAGAATAAGATTCTTTGTTTGAGTTGTATCCACATTCATATGTCTTCTCATGTGCAACCATTAAACAAAGAAATGATACTCTAGGGAATGACACGTGGTCTTGAGAATAAGATTCTTTGTTTGAGTTGTATCCATATTCATGTGTCTCCTCATGTGAAACCGTTAAACAAAGAAATGATACTCGAGGGAATGACACATGGTCTGAAATAGTAAACATGTCAGAGCCGAGGAGGTCTATTTTATCGACTCTGCCTCGGCTCCCAAACTGGCTTACTAACTTTTGATTTGTTTTCAAGGACACCTGCGTCCCCACATCTCGGAGTGTTCAGTAGGACTTCAGCCCCCGCAGCTCTCAATTACGTCATCTCCCAGATCGCTAGCAGTGACGTCAGTGCTGGTACCCAAGCTCTTGTGCAACTGGAGGTCGTTATTAGGAATAAGACTGGGGGAGAGATAGTCAAACATGTTGATCAGGTATGTGTTCTTCATCTAAAGAAAGGGTCTGATGATTACTTTAATAGCACTTCATCATTAACCAATAGGCTGATTAAGATTCCAGTTTTTCCTTCCCGCAAACGGCAAACGTGACCACGTTTTCATCGTTTCCCTGCATTTCACTTTACCTTTTACAAACCTTCTCGACAAAGGGGTAACAAAGACAAGTATTCTTTTGTTGATCTACTACTTGGAGATTTTTGCTATTCCTTTTCACTAATTTGAAAGAATTTTCTAATGGTGAATTGACGTTTCACGTTTGCCGTAAACGAGAATCTTAAACTCTCTAATATCAGAAGGACGTGAAAGAACCACTGAGGACGTAAAGAAACCCTGGCAGTGACCATCCTCAGATAACCAGAAGTTTGATATGTGAGAGAAGCAGCCATTTTGAAACCAAATTTATGATTCCAAATATGGAATCAAAAATCCTAATAGACCGTTTTTTCAAGGTTGCGTGCGCATCCAAATTTAAGGAACTTGATGGGCCACGATACCAGAACACAAGTATTATCATGCATTGCTGTGAAATTGTTTTCGATAAGAATTCATAAAATCGATTATTCTCCTCTTTAAATATAAAACTGTCTTCTCAATTTTACTGAATTTGCGTTTTTCAGTTTTGTGGCCCGTCAAGTTGGATGCGCGCACAACCTTGAGAAAACGGTCTTTTAGCATATCTGGATATTCTGGAGCACGTTTAAAGTGTTACACATTTCAACCCCCTGATAAGTTTCTGACTATAATGATTGACAGGTCCAGGTATTTTTTTCTCTTTATAGTTCTTAAATGCCGCTGCTCTGCAACTCAACATCATCCTGACAACTCACCTCAGCAATGAAGACCAATCAGAACAAACCATCACTAGACTGATCAACTGTCTGATCAACGCCATGCTGACGCTATTCTGCAACGAACCGCTGGCCAAGACCGTGTCACGTGACACCCTTAAGCAACTGGCTCAGGTCTTGATTACAGCGATACTAGACGAGAGGTTGGCGAAGCTGGAAGATGGGCCGCAGATTATTAGAGCTGTGAATGTATTGATGGCTAAGATTATACAGAAGACTGATCCTACTGTGTGTTTAGGGTAAGGACAACGAGTTATTATCCATTTCGACGGGGTACAGCTTGCAGAACATTGCATTGTGGGACTTTCAGGGGGCATTTTTCCAAGATGGCGCCTATATCGTACCCCAAAACACAACCACGATGCACTGTAATGCAAATTCGACACAGTTTATTTCTCAACCTCAGAACGTTTCTAAAAGGAGGACAAAAAAATAATAATATCCTGAGAATTGGAAACCTATTATGTCCTCCAAATTGAGCTGCATTCCGAAATACTGCAAGGTTTTATTTTTAGATCTCTCAGTAATTCACAGTACACGACTTAACACTAGCACAATACATATTCCTGAATTCTGGCGTGGGTACATAAGCACATACCCTCGAGCACTGTGCTCAGGAACCAAGTTTAACGTGTTATTGTTTAATGTTATTATTCTCAGTGCTCTAATAAGGCTGTTGCAAGAAAGTGTCAAGATGCTGCAGGGACAAGCAGGAAACTCACTCAGTTCTCCTAAATTCATGGAACTCGTCATGAAGGTGAGTACTTTAGCACACTATCAGAATCTGAGCCAAAACACTCACAAGAGGCATAGCGAAGGGGAGGGCTCAAGAGAGGGGTGTACTTTAAGCACACTATCAGAATTCGAGCCGCACTTTAAGAGTGTGAGAAACACGCCAACCAGTGGCGTAGCCAAGGGGCGTGTGGGTGGAGGGGGGTAAGGGAGAGCCTGCATAGCAAGGAGTTGATGTAATGTACTCATAAAAATACAGTGAATCACACTAATACAATAGATTATATTTTCTGAATACATTACATTAACGGAGTGCAAAATATTAAGCAATTCAATAAATCGGATTGGTTGAGAAACTAGACTATTTTCCACTTATTTGTTTTTTTGTTGTTGTTTTTTTTTTTTTTTTTTTTTTTTTGCAATAAAATAGAAATAAAAACTTTTTAAAACAAGAAAAAGTTTGAAGAAAAAAAATGGATTGAATCGCACACTGAATCCGTGTGCGAGCGATTCATTATTCTATGTGTCTGTCCTCTTATTGATCGTAGCTGTCAGCCGATCAGATTGCGATGATACGCTCAGCAAAATATTGAGCTTAAATACGTATAGCTGTCCTTATGGCGAAAGGCCAAAAACCTTTTTTCTGCCCTGTCACTAAGTGCTATGTACCACGCCACTTTTTCTATCCCCATCAGGCATTGTGGAAGATGGTCCGTTCCTTACCTGCCATCATCAGTGACATCAAGGCAGACCAGGTTCTTGTGGATGTACACAAGTTCTTAGTGATGCATCCTCCTCAGGTGTGGAAATCACGTGCTGATGATACTCCCCTCAGGACCATACGAACCATACTACATTCATTAGCCAAGCTCAAAGGCATTGATGTAAGTACTCGAGTATTCTATATTACTGACTAATCATCAGTCATCGCCATCATCACCATCACCACCATCATCAACCATGTCACCATCAGCCATCGTCTTTATCATCGTCACCACTATCATCATCATGATCATCATGATCATCATCACCACCATCATCATCACCATCATTACCATCATCAGCCATCGTCTTGATAATCATCATCACTATCATCATCACCGCTATCATCAGTCATCGCCATCATCACCTTCATGATCATCGACCATGTCACCATCATTCATTGTCTTTATCATCATCACCATTACCATCATTACTATCATCATCATCACCGTCAATCACCACCATCACTCATCGTCTTCATCATCATCATCACCATTATCATAATCATCATCAGTCATCATCACCATCAGTTTTCTTCTTCATTATCATCACCATTATCATCATCAGCTTCATAGTGATATTCACTCCTTAATAATTAATGTTCTTGTAGATTTTGGCATGTACGAACCTTATAGAGGACGCCGAACAAAGTGAAGTGACAGCGTACCTACATAAAGTTCTCAAGACTGGTTATAAACCATCTACGAGCTCCCAAGTCAATGGTAGCTCTGAAGATGACAAGAATAAGAAATCCAACGCTCCAGATCTACTACAAGGGGTGGAGGTAAACTGATTTTTTCTTTCTTTATTCCTTGCTTCCTTCCTTGCTTCCTTGCTTGCTTCCTTTCTTCCTTCCTTTCTTCCTTTCTTCCTTTCTTCCTTTCTTCCTTTCTTCCTTTCTTCCTTTCTTCCTTTCTTCCTTTCTTCCTTTCTTCCTTTCTTCCTTGCTTCCTTCCTTCCTTGCTTGCTTGCTTGCTTCCTTCCTTCCTTCCTTGCTTGCTTCCTTCCTTACTTCCTTGCTTGCTTGCTTCCTTCCTTCTTTCCTTGCTTCCTTGCTTCCTTGCTTCCTTGCTTCCTTGCTTCCTTCCTTGCTTCCTTGCTTCCTTCCTTGCTTCCTTCCTTCTTCTCCTCTCCTTCCTTCCTTCCTTCCTTCTTCTCCTCTCCTTCCTTCCTATTTTGTTCCTTTCATTTCTTCATTCTTCTTTCGTTCGTTCACTTATTACTTTCTTTCTTCCTTCCTTCCCCGTTCATACTTTCTTCCTATCTTCGTTTGTTGTTCCTTCCTACCTTTCCAGTTTTCTTTCTTCTCTCAGAAATGTTGTACAACTAATCGATAGACCGATATCCTACCTAATGGGTTTCTCGTGTAACTTTATTACTCATAGAATCAAAACCGAGCACCAGTAGAAAAGCTCAATTCAAAACTGGCTGAGATATTCAGTAAGATAGCTTCAAAGGAAAACACTCGGGAGGTGAGTAAATCTAACAAATAAAATAAAACATGAGAAAGAAGTCTAATTAAAAATATATATATTCTTATGGGATATATGTACGTCATAGAAGCCATGTTGGTTGACTATACAAAGCATTCCGCATTAAGCTTCTCTTGTAAGATCAACCAACATGGCGGCTGTTCCATTGTATTTTTATATTTCAAGGGATTTTTTGGCCACGTGGTTGCACAATAGACAATGAACCCAAATACAGCCGCTATTGACTTTAAGATATAAGTAAAACAATTTTATCAACGCAACTATCACTAAAATCAAGATGAAATATGTATTTTTGGAAATTTTCTTTACTTCAAAATAGAATTCAAGTGAAGAATCACTGGAATCAAAATTGCAGAGATCTCTATGTTGGACCGGCTATTCTTTAAACGTTTTTAAACTTTCGCAAAGTCCGCCGCCCGCTTTGTGTTTTTTTGTTGTTTTTTTTCGAATTTAAAAAAAAAAACACCGGGAAACAAGAGAGGTCGACTTGGGGCAAGTCTAAGGGGTTTTCAACATTTTAGAATCTCTAACCTCTAAAGAATTCAATATTTCTACTTCATTTTTTTTCACTTTGTTGATATCATTGTAATCTATAATGTAAGAGAGCAGTGCTTCAAATGAATATTTTGTATTTTTTCCGTGTGTAGGGTCTTGTCCAACTGTACGAGTTCAAGCTCACCTATCCTCAAGCCGATATCGATCCTTACCTAAAGAAAACATCGCCTTACTTCCAAAACTACATAGATAGAGGTTTAAGGAATATTGAAATGGAAAGAAAGGGAAAAAAGGTCACTGGAAGTACCTCGTCTTCTACAACAATCATGTCTAGTGCGCCGGCATCGAAGACATCGGGTACGTTTGTGTTTGTTTGTTTGTTTGTTTGTCTGTTTGTTTGTTTGTCTGTCTGTCTGTTTGTTTGTTTGTCTACCTTCCTGCTTGTTTGCTTGCTTGTTTGTTTGTTTGTCTGCTTGTTTGTTTGTTTGTTTGTTTGCTCGTTTGTTTTTTTGTTTGTCTGTTTGTTTGTCTGTTTGTTTGTTTGTCTGTTCGTTTGTTTGTCTGTTTGTTTGTCTGTGTGTTTGTCTGTCTGTTTGTTTGTTTGTTTGTTTTATCGAAGACCTCGGGTACGTTATAAAGTCCATCTTCTCATTCGGTAAATACCACTGTGTTCCTTGATTACAGACTCAGTTGCACAGGTTTAGCCTCGTTTGAAGAGCGAACATTTGCGACTGTTAACTGACGGACATTAGAATTTCGGGGGGGGGGGGGTTGGGCAGTGGGTTTTTACCCTCTGGTTACCCCCCAAAGACGCAAAGTATTATGGGGATGTGAAAATAGAGAATTACATTACAAATGCACACAAAAATGACATAATAATGTTCTTATTTCTGGTTCCAGAAGAACCGTCATCGTACTTAGATCGTCTACGTGTGCTGCGAATGAGATCTGGACTAGGAGAAAACAACGGCAATAGCGATACAGTAAGTACAATAATCTAGATTATTGCTACTCCTTAAACTCCTTGAAAACTCCTTGAATTTTTGCTTTGATCATTACTTGCATGGTTCTGAAATAGATCTAGTCAGAAAGATCGGAAAATCTGAAAGTCGGCCATGTGCAACCACCGTGTAAAACCTTGGCATAGTTAGCTGAACATACTCCTTGAACATTCATTTTTGGGTCCTTGTATACTCCTTGAATAGTCCTTGAATTTTAAGTGGTTACCTCAGCACGAACCCTGTTATATACTTATTTCAATAAAGTTAGTCACCAAAAACTTGAGAGAGCTGTGATCGCTGACGATCATAAAAAACATTTCACGTCAAACAAGTAAAGCTTTTGATATGAGTTGCATCTTGAGGCAACCTCCCTGCCTGAGGATCGCTCACAGAAGGTGATACTGTAACTGATAAAAGATCTCAAGTCCATTAATAGGACTAGCTGAAAACCGTTTTTATTTTTTCGACCAGTTTCTCACTATAATTTCGTTGCTGAAGTTTGTTAAAAGAAATAAATACACGAATAGGTAGCGTTTTCCACGAATGAGGTCACGATTGAAGTGCGGAGCTTCCAAGCTCAGTTCACATGCTATATAATATAATATATCCCTCAGAAGACTTATCCAAGTGTCGCGTTACCCTATAGAGGTTTGGCACCATCACGGGCCCATCCCATAATACTGCTTGGGCTTCCTGTGGTTAGATGGCAGAACAAACTCCCAATGCTATATATCCCTCACAAGACTTATCCAAGTGTCGCGTTACCCTATAGAGGTTTGGCATGACGTGCCCATCCCATAATACTGATTGGGTTTCCTGTGGTTAGATGGCAGAACAAAATCCCAATGCTATATATCCCTCACAAGACTTATCCAAGTGTCGCGTTACCCTATAGAGGTTTGGCATGACGTGCCCATCCCATAATACTGATTGGGTTTCCTGTGGTTAGATGGCAGAACAATAAAATCCCAATGCTATATATCCCTCACAAGACTTATCCAAGTGTCGCGTTACCCTATAGAGGTTTGGCATGACGTGCCCATCCCATAATACTGATTGGGTTTCCTGTGGTTAGATGGCAGAACAATAAAATCCCAATGCTATATATCCCTCACAAGACTTATCCAAGTCTCGAGTTATCCTATTGTGGGCTAAAAACTCTACCGCATAATAAAGTTAGTCTTCGGGAACCTTGGTTGGTAATGACCGCTGATGGTTGTATCTTAAAACAGCAACAAGAATCGGCTTCAGTTTCGCAGGACGTTCAACTCACACCTACAGAACAAGAACCAAAATCTGATTTTAAAGGATCTGTGGTTGAACTACGAGTAAGTATGGCGTATTAGTAACGAATTGTTAGTGGTATCTCGTAACATCGAGGCAATGGGTACGCTGCAAACCATATATTCATGAAATAGCCTTAAACACATCTTTTTCTTTCTATTTTTTTCATTGGTGCTATAGACCGAATCTAAATATGGCGACCAATTTGAATAACTATTAATCTTCACTGACTAGCGACTTACTAGCCTGTCATACATGTGAAAACGCTTTTATGTTTCCATGTAAGTACCAGGCAAGCGTACTGGTCGCCATATTTCGATTTGGTGTATTTTAATTAGTTAGTAATATTTCATCGATATATGGTTTTCAGTCTACTGGATTACCCCACCTCAACAATCGGATCCCGTAACATGACCATTGATTTAGCGTCATTTTGAATTTGTCCCAAATAGATCTTATCCACTGATTTTGCCATGTCTGACCACGTGTCATTCCCTAGAGTATCATTTCTTTGTTTAACGGTTGTAAATGAGAAGACACATGAATATGGACAACAGTTCAACAAAGAAATATAACAAAGAAATTATATTCTAGGTAATGACACGCCCAGTGCTAAGGGGTCTATTGTCTTTAATACATATTTTGATATTTGTAGGGTACTATAAATACAGAAGAACCTGAGGCTACCCCCTCTCAGGATGATTTAGCAAACATTCAGGATATCAAGAAACGATTAGACCGAATCAAGAACGCTGCTAGACATTAACCAATCCAACAAAACGGCATGGATTCTATGGTACACCTGTTTTAAAAAGCGTCTTTCGGAGACCTGAGACCGTGCTTTGATGTTTTCTGGGTAAAATTCGAAAAATTAGATTCCTAACTCACGCTCAGGTCACGCTTCATGTTCCAATCTAAAAGGAAACTACGTTGTTCGGCATTGAACGTATTACAATTTGCAGCATGCTACTTGGTCTCAGATAGCATATCTCTAGTCTCTTAAGCAGCCGCTATTAGTTTCGTCACGCAACGCTTACTCCCCTAAGTAGTGAGCGTTGCGTGACGACACTTATAGCGGCTGCGTAGTAGACTAGCAGATCTCCCAGCGACAACTTTTTTTAAAATAGGTGTAAACCTATCAATGCTGAGGAGGTGTGCGCTGGGGACACACCCTTGTTGTATTCCCGACCCTCGGAGTGATTACCAGATTATCTAGGTCTTGTAGCCGTAGACCTATTGTGAGAGAGCCATCGGGCTGCATTCTGGTCCAGCTTGAGTACAAACATCTGTTGATGTTATTTGTAACCAAGCAAGACTACGATACATCTCGTTTATCGAACTCGAAAAAGGCCTTTTCTTTATACGTTTTGTTGTGTTCTACAGATATCTATTTCCGCTCATAAAAAGTACACTCTAAATAGCACCGCTTGTAGTTTCAATGAAGCCTCTCTTGTTCGCGAACAGACGCTGTCTTTTCTCTTGTAAAGACCTTTAATTCATTTAATAGAGGGAAAAAAGAGGGTTTGGTTGAAAATATACTGCAATCCGCGCCAAAACTGTTGAGAACCCCTTTTTGTTTACTACACTTCTATTAACATTTGCATACCTGTCAATAAATAAATCCCCACTTTACTCTTATCTACCCCCTCCCCCCCCCCCCCCCCCCCCCTACCCCAACCCAGCTCATTAATACGGACTTTAAGATTTGCAAAATCTACGACGGCGACGTCAACGGGAAGTGTAAATGATTTCTCTCTTGGGTTATGTTCATTGGAGATTTCATTCAAAACATTGTCAGTAAAGTTAACTCATCCACAGAGAAGACAGACTTTGTAGACGCCAGACCCTAAGGTGAAACTATTAACAATTCCGGTCGACGTCGCCATCGTAGATTTTGCAAGTCTTTAAGTCTCTGATGTTATTTCTGTACGAGGCACACCCCTCACTCAAAGCAGAAGCTGATCATCTCAACATTGTGAAGGGGGAGGGGGGGAGTTATATAGCTTTTTTTGAGGGGGGGGGGGGGTAGTGATATAGTTTGTGTTGTGTTTTGGAAGGGTAGAGGAAGTGGAACATGAGTCGACTAGTTTTGGCGCGGATTGTGGAACTTAAGATTTCCCGTTTTGGTTAAAGTTGGGTTGATTTAAGTTGTATTTCAATTGTAAATAGAATGAAATATGCCCTGGCTATGTAAAACACTTACTATTTGTACATATTACAATAGGTGTGTTAAAAATAGTTAATCTTTAATAAAAAATATTAGAGAAATATCTCTCGCTGTTGTCTCTCTCCTGTCGAGGTATTTACACGGTTTTTCAAAATTTCGATGCTAGAATGCAATCACTTAACCCGTGAAATAGATATAGACAAAAATATGGATATAGAAATAGACACTTCAAACGCTGAACTTCACACGAGCCGAACCTAATTGAAACAATTGATAACGAGGTGGTCTTCTATAAACTATAAAGAATATATGTATGATCAAAAAAAGCAACTATAAAAATATATAGAATACAAATATTCTGGAAAACCACATAAAATAGCCTTGCCTAAATAGGTATGTCTTCAAATGCTTTTTAAATTTATTCAATGATGTTGCAGTGCGTTAAGTTATACTAAAGGGATACTATTCCATAATTTAGGTCCTCCAATACTTAACCTACGGTCACCATATGTAACCAATTTGGATCGCGGGACCTGAAGCAACTCTTTGGAAAAGGAACGCAGAGAATAAGAACTACAAAAAATTAGTATATTAGATTAATAGCTTGGTCATAGTCCATTGATAGCTTTATATACTATTAGAAAACTCATTAATAATTCATGAGGAAAACACAACAGAAATCACGACCGTGAAGAGTTCTGTAAATCTGATACAAAACTGTGTTCATTTGCATAAACTTTAAGTTGGATTTTCTTGGCCAAATTCACTTTAATTTTGAAAATTTTAGTGAAACACAAAGGAACTAACCTAGACGTTTGATAAGTCATATACAGTATTTGTGTCCGTGTTGTATCAGATATACAATCGCTCGGCTACGCCTCGTGGTTGTATATCTGATACAACACGGCCACTCATACTGTATATATTACACGTCGGGCACGCACGTCCTCAAAAATGCCGACTTTCGCCATTTATAATGTACAGCGGTATAACGTACGAAAGAAAATACAAAATGGCGGCTTGTTTGACGGTTGAGGAAGTCTTGGAGGAAGTTTGGAGGGATTCTGGTGATGATAATGACGTCGATAGGTTGGAAGATGATCTGGGAGAGGAAGAGGATGTGGAGAAGTCAAAGTTGTTGAAGTGGGTGGAAAATTTTGATGGTGGGAATGTGTTTGATGGAGAGTTTTTTAGGAGAGGAGCGGTGGATTTGCTGTTGCCTTTGTTACGTTTGTCAAGCAGGATATCAGAATGCAATTCATCCGAGGTTGATGCTCGAATTAATGGTAAGATTTATTGTCATAAACGGTTAAGGAATTTAGTTTACTATATTATATTGACGAGATTAACATTAGACCTCCATTTTGTTTGTTCTAGGAACTCACTAACCCAGAAACTATATATTTTTATCGATTCTTTACAAATAATTAAGTGGACAGGCATGATCTTTACATACAAATATAATTTTATAACACATTTGTAGTTGTAGTACCATCCCTTTTTTGTCACTTTTGATATCCCATAGGTTATATTTTACTTTCTGTGATGATGATTATACGTGTGTAATTTTATTTCTAATAAACGCAATAAAAGCAATAAAAGCTTATCCATGCATGGATTAACACCAATATACGAGAAGCAAAAATACATGTTACACTCATTACGACTTCAAATTATATATCATTAATGTAATAACTTATAAGAGTTAATTATTGTTTATACTCCCAGTTAACATTTACGAAAATAAAGGTTGTTGATATTTGATCCACTGTGTATTTTAGTTGCCCATGTACTGATCTCCCATACAATAACGACTGGCTCAATACTAGATAGCGAGGCTAGGCTGTGGTTAAGGCAAATTTATCGACGGTTGTCTGGACGAGTTTCAATAAGACGGCCCTACTATGCTGAAATACACCGCAATATCCCATACGCAATAGTACAAGCCATGTCGTTAGTCATCCAGCAGTGTCCTGATGAGCTTAAGGAACCTGTCTGTTACTCATCAAAAAACAAGAAAGGCCATGTTATTAGTTTTACCACCCGGGATGCAGTTATTTGGTTCCTTAGTGTAATTACCAGTATGAGTAAAATAGAAGTGAGAGCCTTCTTGACCAAGAAGTTGAAAGGTGCGAGGAGAAACAAACACAGAGTTAAAGTGCTTGTAGAAGATGGTAAGGATTTTGCCTTTGTATACTATCATAACAAAGGGCTGATGTCCATCCAGTTTCACTATGGTGAATGGAACACACATGATTACCCTCAACATCCATGCCAACTTACTTGAAAAAAGAAAATAAATATTGTTAAGCATAGGCATATTACTGTTTACATGTAGGTCTATTCTAGATCGAATTAGGATTTAAAAGGTGATTTTTGCTGAATGAGGAAAACTGGATAAATACCCTCAAAGCAGAGGAGGAAATCAACAAACCTTACTTAAATAGCCAGGAGTAGATCCACGCCTCCCTGAGAATCAATTTATTGCTTTATTCTATTATCTAGTTTTGCCACAGGATTTTTTATATGTTTGGGCGCTCTCCCTCCCCCCACAATATTCCTGGATCCACCTTTGGCTATTTATAAAAAAAGGAAATACTGCAAGGGAGATAATGGTTTTATATTTCAAATAAAATCACTATCAAAACAAAAACAAAAGAAAAGATGTAATACTCTAAGTTGTCAGTAGTATTTAAATAGTGTTTTAATTTTAAGTAAAAGTACCACAAAATCATCAAGCATAACTTTTGAATGAAGAAAGGCATCTATTATATGAAGGCGAAAAGAAGTATTACAAGACTGTCTTTCATACATATATTTATATTTACAGTGATAAAAATGCTAATTAATCAACACAAAAAGAAATATTAGACTCTCAATATTGTGAAGCAAAATTGAACTGATTTTTACATTAAGTCAGACACATGCTGATATAATAATAAGAAATTCTATACTTAAACACACTTTTCTGTATACAAAAAAACTTATATTTATATTTACAGTGATAAAAATGCTATAAAAATATTTAAAATCCAGGTAAAAAGAATTAGAGTACAAACACTAAAAGTGTGCAACACTTTGCACTATTTAGTAGTAAATACTGCTAATTAAAAGGGTTAGCATTATTTAGCAGTATTAAGTGGTATTTAATAATGGTACACACTTATAGTTTTGTACTCTATTACAAGACTGTCACTATTATTAAGCAAAACTTAACTGATTTTTACATTAAGCCAGAAGCATGCTGTGATAGAGTGCTTTTAGTCTCGCTGTTGAATAGGTGATGTCACCTTAATTAAATAAGTAAACTACTATTTTAGCTGATGTCACCTAAATTTGAAACTACGACTAAACTGCTACTTAGATCAGGGGGAGAAACAGTGATACAATACATACAAATGAATGTCTATTCACTCATTCTCTGGAAAACAACTTGCACTTTTACTATTTTAGGTGACGCCAACTAAATAGTTATCTAAGTTAGATACATTTATCAAACTATTCAACAGTTTGACTGAATGCACTCTAGAGTAATAAATAATAAGGAATTCTATACTTAAATACACATTTCTGTATTATATAATAAATAACTTGATTTTTGAAGTCTTACATACATATATTTATAGTTATAGTTACAGTGATAAAACATTTGCAAAAAATATTTACTTTGTAATCATTTTGATAAATATGCTGTACAAATCTTGTTATAATGGTTAATGTTTTGTTTTTTTCTCTTAAGTTTCAATGAAATTAAAAAAATAAATCTAAATTTTATATCTTATAAGTGGAATATTCTTAAATTAAGGTTAATAAATGGAAGAGCCTTGGAGGCAGTTACTGTAAATCTATGTGTTTGTTAGACTGAATTGTCACAAGAAAGCCTTTGGTACTTACACTGCTCATGTTGTTAGCATAAATCAACAACCGACCCCCTATCATAACGGAAAATCAGTTAATAAGTTGGAAATTGGTTTATTAAAAATCATACTTTAAAAGTCATTGAACAAAAAATACTGAATTATTTTTTTACACATATCATGAGGTCTGCACATGCCATAATTATAACCAAAGCATTAAGTCTGCCCCCTCCCAGCCTATCTGAATTAGGGGATATTCTATTACCGATCAAAAACTAAGTGACTGACTGCTGACTGACAGACTGACTACCTTCTCATTTACTATAAAACTGACATCAAATATTTTGTTTTCATGTTTAATACTTACATCATCCTGTTATGTGTGCTGACATCAAATATTTTGTTTTCATGTTTAATACTTACATCATCCTGTTATGTGTGCTAGTCTTTGAAACTCAGGACAACCTTCATACACTTATAATATTTATGAAAACACTGTGCTGCTCAAGTCATGTTGTTTATCAAAACAGATTTGTGCCAAAACATGGCACCATAAGTAAATAATATTCCATAGCAATCGACGTTATACACTTTAAAAGTAATTACAAGGTGTTTTGTTGGAATATGTAGTTCCAGAAATTATCCATACCCCCACAGAGGAATTAAGTATTTCCTCCGAGGGGGAAAGGAAAATTACAGAGTTTGTATGGAAGAATGGAATTAAGGGGTTGGGGGGTCTTTAAAAAATTCCCTCATTGGGGATTGGGGATGGATATTTTCTGGGAGTACACAATACTTCTTATACCCTAGCCCTGTGTTTTATTTTCTTTTGGACAACAAGTTTTTCCCTTGAGTTACACTGGCAACTACCTTCTCTCTGAGAGGATGTAGGCAGAATACACACTGTGATTCAGATGGTTCCTTGTGATATCCACAATAACAGTAATTGGGATCATGCAATGCTCTTTTTGGAATGTAACTCAGATTTCTTGATGAAAGCAAACCACCATTGTATCCCCTTTCGCGAAGCCACAGAAGAGATACATACTCATGTCTAAAGATCTGCTGCCACCGCAAATGATAGATTGTGTTTTTACTGTATCTAGCTATAGATTGATGCTTAGATTCCCTCCCTTCCATGGAATTGAGAGCTAAACCTAAGTCATACCTGTCTTTCATTTCCCTGACATGAACTGGAACAATGTTACCTAGATGCCAGACAGTGGGATGAAAAGTAAAGAAAAGCATGTTAATTCTAAAGAACTCTTTACATTTCTTTTCAAGTTCACTAACCTGTTCTTGTGAAATCTCTAAGCGATTAAACAAAGATACACAATCTCTCAGTATAAGACAGAAGTATGAAAGAATGTGTAGTTTACTTTCATTCTGGGTCCCTTTACCTGCAGAAGGCTCAATAGCCGCAATTAAATACATAAAACCATGCAAGAACCCCCTTGATTCCTTCCCTGTAAACCTGAAATCAATGCTCTTTCCATTACCATGGGTATCATTAAACCACTTTATAGCACTCTTTGCAAGCCTGGATAGATGACATTCTGTCTTTAAGGCCATGACATATTTTGAAAATGGAGAACTAGAATGAATCTGGAAAAAATTAGTAACTGATGATGGTATTGCAGACAATGATAAAGCCTCATTTAAAAGGTAGCGATGCGCAAGGGCACATGCATTGTTTTTTAAGTGCAGGGGTTCAATATGTACTCTGTCAACTAGTTCTCTAATTGGAGGTACAAACTCTTGCCTGCTGTTGCAGGATGATATGAACTTTGTTAAATTTGTCCTCTTAGTTGAGTCAGCTAGATTCTTCTTAGACATTTTTTTCTTTTCCTCATCTACTTTCTTTGATACTTTTAACCGGTCTGAATATTTCCAAGGCTTCCAATCATTTTCCTTTTGGCTTCCAAATGTTCCATCTATTTTAACACCATTGTCAAAGTTCACATCTGCAAAAGAAGAGAAAAATTTTGCACTGTTACTGAGCTCTCCTGCAAGGAAAGCAACCATTTTCATATCGTTTGGAAATTCCCCAAATCGAAATTTCACATCAACAGATTTACCATTGTGTGATAAAGTAAAAACATCATTTTCAATAGAATAAATTTGCTTAACAAGCATAGCAACATACCTTTGTACTGGAAGACAGGTTTCACTGCAATTTGCTCCAAACAAAAGATAGTTCTCGTTACAGCTTAATATTCCTCTCCCAATATTCAAAAAACTTATTAACCAGGAACAAGCTGTGTCGTACTTACCAAAGGGAGCTCCATCACCACCCAATGACACAATAAATGTATAAGGTTCATTGTTAAACCACACAAGATCATAGTCAGTATTACTGGATAAATAAAACTTACCTAACATTATTAAAGTATCTTTAAGATCACGATAGCAGCCACTTACCTTATCTTCCTCTCTCATCCCTTCACACAAAGTGTCACACACACTATACACAGTACCCATAGGGATTGACTTAACAAAGGTTATAAGTTTATGATATGGTACAAGCCTAGGATATGGTAAATGAGCAACAGAAATACGCAAAGTCTTCTTAGTCTTTGGATCACGCTTATACGAGCTGTCTCTATAAACCTTACGATACTTTTTTTTACTCATTACACCCCCACTATAATAAACTGCAATGCTTCTTGTCATATTTTCTTTAGTTGCTTCATATCTTATTACTTCTGGCTTAAAAACCTTAGGCAACACTTCCTTCACTACCTTACTACTTTTAGATAAAACATCCACTAACACAGTTTTACAACATTTTGTGACCGCTGTGTCTATTAACCCAACCTCAGCTGGAACACTTGACTCTTGACTTGCTCCATTTATTTCTTTAGCTGCCTGAAACATCTCTCTTCTTCTCTTCGTTACAACTGACTTGCTTCCTTCTATCTTTCCATTTTCTTTCAAAGTTGTTGGTGTCTTCCTTCTATTTCTTACTGCTTGATCTGACAAAAAACTCCCTTCAATACTCAGCAACCTGTCTTTCTGTCTTCCACTCAACTCCTCCCCTATTTCAACCATTTCCTCTACTTCATCTACTTTCTTTCCTATCTACACCAAAATACAATAACATATAAGCTTATATGTAATAACTTTAGTAAGAATAATATAATATTCATGTTTGTCCTTTTTCAGATGTACACATCAATATTGTCAATTGAAAGCATAATTATTTTTTACGATTAAGCTTAAATGTGATAAATTTATAATAAATAAAATAATAATTTGATGCATGAAGTAGCAAAAACTGCTAGGTTTCAATGAGCTGATATATATAATAGTCTATGAATCTCATCTGCTCCAAAGGGTGGTAAAACACTGACAAATAATAAACCTGTCAACCACAAAGAATCCTATTGAAAGGATTGTGATTGATCAGCTGATGAACATGAAACAGCAAGGCAAAGCATCAAGTGACACCCAGCAATACTGTCTTCCTTCCTCTTACTGTACATAATCATTTGATATTCATTTCATTTTTAATAACAGTATGTATTAGAGTAAGTTTTAATTTAAGGTAAAAAATCATGTCTTCTATAATCTAGATGTACGTTCAAGCTTCAGCTAACGCGCGTACGTGAGTTAAAAGTTTAAATACCAGATTATCACTGAACGATGTAAACAAAAATGACTATAAGTTGACATATAAGTAGTGGTAAATCTTACCTTTTCTTCCAAATAACGAAGTCTATCGTATTTCTCCTTCAAAACCTTTTCCTTTGACCTTATATCCTCTTCCACATCTTCCAACTCCTTCGTTAGGTCTTCCATTCTTCGATTCCTCATGAAAAGTTTTTCTCGTAGTTCTTTTTGTTGTTTCATGAACTGTCCCACTCCAAATCGTGGCATCGTGGCATAAAATGTGTGCGAAAAACAATTTTTTTGGAAGAAATCAAAGACAAATTTCAAAAAACTAAAAAGAACACATCTTGGCTCAATCACAAAGGATTCTCATAACATAATTTTCAAAGCTTTACGTTTAGGTTCCTTAAAAATAAAACAAGGCTTAAAACACGTTATTTTCGATTTTCAAGACATTTTGTGATCATTAGCCTTAAAAACATGATTAAAAAAAAAATTTCAAGACCAAAACACGGCCATGTTTGGTATCAAAACAAGCCTTGAGCAAAGCTCCCTCATTTCCCGCCAACTTCGATACGATCAGAAATACACGATTGCTCTACGATCAAGCCGAAAAGATCACGAAGCCGTTAATCGAAATGTAGATTCCAGTCTCCGATAGTTGTCTCACGTCCAATATGGCGGACAGTGAAATTTATCGCGACATTTTCGAGGGCGCGCGTGCCCGACGTGTTACATAACAATATCTTATACTTAATACAACGAAGAAAGAAAGAGAAGAAGAAATATATGTTATTTACCGGATAGGGAAAAACTGTGCCCGAGTTCTTGAATATACGTTTTCAAGACCGAGGGCACAGTTTTTCCCTATCCGGACCGACTATAGGACGGTAAATAACTTATTTATTATTTTCCCGTATTTTTTCCCTTGTTTTTGTAATCGTTTTGTTTGTTGTTTAGCGGCAACAGGTCACAGGCCAATATAACTACGTTAAGATTTCGAGTCTATTTATTTTAGTTTTTTCAGTGTAACTATTATATTTCCTTCCAGGACTTTGTTTCAAAACAATCGGGTTTCCTTTATCCGCCCACACCGTTCTGCGTTGACGGTAGAGTCTGTAGTTTGATGAGACAGGAAGAACGGTCGTGGCCTTTTGCTGAAACAAAAACAGTACAAGTCTACTAACACTACAGTAGAGTGCAAACAAACCCAAATAAATAAGCAGTGTTGCATGAGCAAAAACATTGCTATCGTCATACTACCGCTTGTCTGGCTCAGTAGTATGATTCCAACAACAAGAACAATGGGTGGCGTACATACGCTTTTCATGCATCGTCTTTCACCGCTGGGAGCTAGTCCAGCTGGTCGGGTCGCTAGTTCATGTGAGTTGAGTTTGTTTGATGTGTTTTTCTCACCCTTGCCACGAGAGTTTTTCTCCAGGTTCTCTGGTTTACCTCCATAAAAATCCACATGTGAGTTGAGTTATGTGTTGTTCTCTCCCTTGCCACGAGGGTTTTTCTTCAGGTTCTCTGGTTTTCCTCCCTCCATAAAATCAACATGTGAGTTGAGTTTGTTTGATGTGTTGTTCTCTCCCTTGCCACGAGGGTTTTTCTCCAGGTTCTCTGGTTTACCTCCCTTCATAAAAATAAACATGTGGGTTGAGTTTGTTTGATGTGTTGTTCTCTCCCTTGCCACGAGGGTTTTTCTCCAGGTTCTCTGGTTTTCCTCCCTCCATAAAAATAAACATGTGAGTTGATTTTGTTTGATGTGTTGTTCTCTCCCTTGCCACGAGGGTTTTTCTCCAGGTTCTCTGGTTTTCCTCCCTCCATAAAAATCCACATGTGAGTTGAGTTTGTATAGAGTGTGTATAGAGAATACACGGCCCTACAAGCTTCTAGCTTTAAAGCCTGCCGTATATAAATAATAAAGATTTGTTTATTTATTTACAAGGAGCCGACGAAGAAGAACAACGAGAAGAGGTTAACAAAACAAAAAATTGAGAAAAAGGAGTAAGCAACAAAGTTACTAATTATCCCCAAGTTCTCCTGATATTTTCCTAGTCACAGGTCCAACCGATGACAATTTCCTCGGCCCCCTGCCGTCATTCTGCTGAGAGCTGAAACGACATTTCAGCGGGTCGAACAAGCTTTGCGAACCAGGTAGACACTAGATAAATAGAAAAAAACTCTTGCAGAATAAGTCATTTAAAGACAGTTAAAAACCAGTTCATACTTTAAGAATCGTTTTGATCAGTGCACATACGATTTTATCACAAATTTCTCACCAACTCTTGTTGAACCATCTTTTGTTGTTAAGTAAACAAAACAAGATGAAAAATTCGGGATAAAATCGCATGCACGCACACTGAAAACGATTCTTAAAGTATGAACTGGTTTTTAACTGTTCCTTCTACAGTTAACGGTCACAATACGTTATTCAATAGAAAAAAGCAAAAAAGACTCCAAGTTATACTAGAACGAAAATGTGTAATAGTCAAATAGACACAAAAGAAAACAATGGAATTAGGGTCTACTAAAGTGTATTAGTCTAATATCTATTGCACGGGTTTAGTGACTTCACCGCTGAAAAACCTCGGGCGATGGTGGCTTCACTAGGGTATATTTATGGACCGGAAAGGATCAAAAACCTTGGAGACCTTGGTAGAGCTAATGACATGAATAATGATTCAAGTTCCATCGTAATTAGAGGATAGAACTGGATTGTTAGGTCACAAGTGATTGTTTTTTTAGGAACTTTCTCTAATAATCTTTCATATTTTATGTTTTTTTGTGTGTGTGACATCAGAGCAAACCATCAATTTTACCATCCATCCATCCATCACTCCATCCATCCATCCATCCATCCATCCATCCATCCATCCATCCCTCCATACCTCCATACCTCCATACCTCCATACCTCCTCCATCCACCCACCCACCCACCCACCCACCCAATCCACCCATCCCTCCATTCATCCTTCCATCCATCCATTCATCTATCCTTCCATCCATCCATCCCTCCATCCTTCCATCCCTCCCTCCCTCCCTCCCTCTATCAATCCATCCATCCATCCATCCACCCACCCACCCATCTATCTATTCACCCAACCATCCATCCATCCATCCCATCCATCCCATCCATCCCATCTATCCATCCATCCATCCATCCATCCCATCCATCCCATCCATCCACATCACTCATACTACAATTGAACCACACTGAAGAGAAATTTGTTTGATTCGAAAAAGGGGTTGATATTCAAAGTTGTCATACAGATATTAGTAAAACTTTGGAGTTTTGAAGTTTAACAAAGAACCGTATACTGTAAATTGGCTTGATAACACACATAATTTTCTTTCTAATTAACGTTGTAAGGTCAGTCTCGACAAGATTAATTATCGGCAATCTTCACGAAACTTTGCAATAGTTTACTAATATCTATATGAACAATTTTACTATAAACGTTTTTAAAATATAGAATGAATAATTGAATTTTTTGAATAGCGTGACGCCACCGTAAAAAGACCATATATCAGGGCACATTCTTCATGTTGTAACACAACCTCTGCGCTCCTGTTTCTCCAGACACCGTCGGAAGCCGTGAATTTTCAATGACTTTTCAATGCGGCGTTCTTTCCCCGCGGGAAACCATTCGGAAACTCCGTCGACTCTACATCTTTTTTTCAAAAATATAGTTAAAAAATCTTCAATATAAACGCATTGACAAGAAATTCTTCCAATTTTAAAACCAATGGTCAGTTCAGAAAACTTAAAATTTAGAATAATTCTTTTAGGGATTCTTTGCTAAGATTGTCCCCAAGTGACTCTGCTTTGACCCTAGAGAGTCGCTTACAGGAAACAGCGCAGTCACGTGCAAGCTGTCAATCAACTTTATGTCATACAATACCTCTAAAAGATTACGAAATGAGTAAAGTAAATCTTTAGAATCCTCTATACTAATACTACTGCGAACGTTAGCCTTAAGGGAAGATAGTTTTGTATTCTTTAACTTATGCTTTTGCCATTCTATTAGATTCCGTGAGTTTTTTGATGGCGTTGCTTCTCAACTAGACACGCTATCCCCATTTAAACACAATATGGAAATACCAGAAGACGGCTACGGTTTCCAAGCTCCGACACTCGGTAAGTTATAAAAGTGTAGCGCGGTAAAATGCACGATAATAAATTTGCGAATTTTATTCCTACAAGCTAAACATTTATTTTTATTTCTTACTAGGCTTAACGGGTGAAAACATTGATCCGGTTCTGGGTTTAGAGTATGGGATTTTCTGTGCCAACGCTTCAGATGAAAGGTAGGTTTGAATTTAGTATATTTATAGTAATTAACGACCCATGCTTTTCTAGTTGAAGTGTCTATTTTCTTTGATAGTTTTGGAAAAATCGGCGCTGCAATTGCGTTGCAAAGCTCCGAGCGTGTTGAGACTTGCATTCAGAGATTCATATATCCTACGATAACATTTGATTCATAAGGACTTTGAATGAATCCTTGATCAAACAAACAAAATGCCAAAAGGGCTCCTCAACAAAACCACATCCGACAACTGCGAAGCAGAATTTATTAAAGAAACTTTCTCGTATATTAATAAACTCCTAGAAAAAATGATAAGTTCTCAGGATTTTCAACAAACTAAAATCCCTTATAATTAGTTTAAGTTGTCAGTATTTTAAATTTAAGTTATGGTACTTTGAAGTTAACTAGTTTAGTATAATGCAAATAGTAGTGTTGTAATTCCCTTGTAAAGAGACTGGATAGCTCTTGAAATTCAAGGTATAATTCGGATTGGTTTTGAAATACTCTGAATTTAGGATTTCAGGTATTGAAAAGCAGCTTAAGAAAAATATTCACGCAAATAAGAGAGAAGAGTTCGAGATGAAGACAAAGTCATTAAGCGATTTCATATCTTCAACATTTTATTACATAGTTGACTCTAAATAAACAATTTGCTGTAGTTAATTGATAAAGTATCTGTATTCAATTTTACTAGCTAGCTTTTGATTTAATTGCTTTTTATTTGAATGGACGCTTAACACTGTAGAGCTTCGCTATTCCGCGCTTCTTTGAAGGAGAGCAGAAGAATGCGTTCCTTTTAATCAATGTCTCGTCTTTTCTCACTTCAGTTGTGTAATTTTTTTGCATTTTATCCCCGACTTTTACACGACTTTTATGCCAACACAATCCAATTTTCTTTCCTTACTAGTGTTCTTATGACATTGATTCTGTTTTTAGGCCGAGCTTTTGTAATTTAGTAGGGTTTTCATTGCGGTACTTCCAAAGGTGTTAGACGTGGAGTGGGTACAATTCCGAAAATTGAAACCTTTACAGTGCTGGGGGGATCGACTCCAAAGATCTACGCGACTTCACGAAGGTCATTTTGAAGGTTTTACATGGAATGTAATTTGTTTTAGCTTAAAAATAGCGAATAAAAACAAGAAATTTGGACTCAAATTTTGATTTTATTCCTGTGTAAAACTTAACTGAAATGATTTGTTTCTTGTGAAAGTTGTCGTGAAAATTCCGGAGGTTTAAAGTCTTTCAGTACAAAGTAAAAAACCTGTAGTTTGAATAATGTCCGTATTGTTCAGTAAACATTTTTGTATATGGTTTACAATTGATTTATTATATTCTTTAAACAGAAAATTTTCTAACTTGGGAATATTTTTACTTTATCTCCAACGTCGTTTCGCTTTAGAAGTCGATATTTAAACTCTGGTTCCAATTTTCACCTATAAATCAACATTTAAATTTGGGATTAAAAACAAATTTTTTGAACAAAAAAAAGCTCCTAATTTATAGCCTAACGACTCATCATGTGTATATTTCCATTTTTAATTAGCATCTTATCAACAATTTAAGCTAAGTGAGTTTTGTTTGATTAGATTTCGGAGCTTAGAAAGTGCTTTGTCATAAAGATAAACAATGCTGTGTCAATTATCGTCCTTCGAACTGCAACCAAATTCGTAAATTTTGCAAACTCTTTTGACTTTTTTTAATCAAATTTGCAATAATAACCAAGCTATTTTTCTCAGTTTTATAGATTTTAATTAATGTTTTTTTAACTTCTACCTGACATTATTTAATCCAAAAATAATATTTGTCAAAAGTTAAACGTTATGAATGATTCAAGATGGCGGGGCTTTCTGTAAATCCACATCTCTAATTCATAAGAACATCAACCAAATACCGCTAAAATATATGTTTGTCGTTTAATTATTTAAGCCTTCTACCTTCTCATTCGATTAATTTTAAATGTTTTAATCCCAAAAATCTATTTTTTTTAATTTTCCGACCCGTTATACGCATCGAAGAAAATTGGGAAGCACAAAAACTTACAAATACATGTCATCTCTTAGGGTTTAAACAAACTTCTTAATAGAAATTTGTAACTTTGACATCATTTCAAAATCTCTCTAAAACATAATTTGCAACACTTATTATACTTATCTATATCATTAGATTTTAACAGGTTTTCTAGCTTATACGAAAACGACCCTCATTAACTTATAACAATATCAGCCTTCTGATTGGCTAGTTTCTTTGTTTCTATATTTAGAAACATTAATTTACTACCAGTCCTAACACACACTTCAAACTAATTGGCATTAATCTTAGAAGCATCCTTTTATCCTTAAGTAAAATATAGAGGTAAATAAGGTTTTTTTTCACGATAAAGAACTGATTTTTCTGGTTAACTTGTCAACCGAACTGTAGTTTCTGTTTTTAACGAGGTGAATAATTCTTCATCTTACACGCTCGATGTAGAAAATGATATTTTGTTTACAGATAGTTTAGGAGCTTTGATTTAGGTGATTCCCTATAATGAGAGCGAAGTATTAAAGGCCAATACATGTCTAAACACGAATGAAGTCATTTAATACTCTTAAGAACAGTATTACTAACAGGTTTTTAATATGCTTGACCTCCTCGTATTGCTCGAATGCACGCTACGTCATGGCGGCCATGTTGGTGTGATTTAGCAAAAGATTTCTCGTTAGCGTCCATCGTTAACAGAACCAAGATGGCAGCGAAATCTTTGGTTAATGGTACACCAACATGGCGGTGATGTCGTCACATGCTAACCAAGAATAGAGGCATGGCAGCCATGTTGGTGTACACAACAAGAGAAGCTAACGAGAAATCTTTGGTTAACGGTACACCAACATGGTGGTGATGATGTCACATGCTAACCAAGAATAGAGGCATGGCAGCCATGTTGGCGTACTTATGACATAACAAGAGAAGCTAAAGGACCTGAGGAAAACAACATGCCGAGAATAAGCTAATTCGATCACAATTAAAAACAAAATTAATTCGATGTGGGGGATCTTAGCAAGTGAACTTCTTGACTTGAATATTTTAAAAACAGCTAGTTTATTTACATTTTGAGCTGCGTTTTCGGCGACTTGCAGATGCGGATGCTTTGTTATCGGCTTCGATTTTTCTCGGCTTCAAAACAAACTCACGTGAAAAGTATTATGCGAAGTTATTCCTAGTACAGAAAATCTGGTTGATCTCCTGTGTCACAATAAAATCCAAGTTCAATATGCAAGGCATTTCCGTTCAGACGGAACCCCCATCAACAATGAACTTGTAGAATGTTGCTATGGCAGCCGATTGGACTTTGGAACCTGTCTGATAGACGTATACAAATATGACGAAAATCTGGAATGGAATCTTGGATTCTGGATTGGATTTGGGGAATAATTGCTTTTGTCAGCTGAATGAATCTCATGAATCTCTACCAGCCTACAATGACATGCAAACACTGCCCGTCATGTGCTATCAATCAGAGAGTATTCTATTGCTTGGTATCAATCAGCTGAATGAATCTCATGAATCTCATTACCAGCCTACAATAACAGGCAAACACTGCCCGTCATGTGCTATCAACCAGAGAGTATTCTATTGTATCGTATCTTTGCTTTACAATTGTTCTATTTACTTTAGATACGTAAAGATAGCTTGATATTTCTTAATTTAATGGTCACGTAGCAATAGTTTCGTAATAAGAGGTTACATCTAAAATCGTAAGCATTTTTCAACACTAGCTCTTCTCCTCGTTGATCTTTGACTTGGTAAACGATCGTTTCTCGTGAAGCAATGCATTATTTACTTCAAGGGCACACTTCAAAAGTCTTATTTTGTATCCAATCTCGTTGGGTAAAGCGATTCGGAAAGATCAAGCAACATGTCCTCTCATGGCGTTTCCTGCTTCCGCTCTAGATTATCATAACTGAAAGAAATAGGAAAATATTAAGGAGTTCTGATGAAGCAAAGAGCAAAGGTTTGTCTTTGTCGACAGGCTTATCTTAACTTTCAATCGTTTTTCTCCGCTGATATTGATCAGTTTTGAATAACGAATTGTCTAACTGTCTGGTATTTTATAAAGTACCTTTGCTAAATGTTCTGAAATTTCTTTTGGGAAAAAAAAATCAAAATTAGCCAACTTTGCTTCCTTACGAGCATAAAGCTTGCTTAATTTAAGGTTCGGATTTTCTAGTTTTTTTTTATATTAAAGTGAGGACACTCAAATGGTAAAACTACGCCGTTTTTTCAGGTTATAACTTCCTGAACTTTCAAACTCTGGCTGTAAAGTTAAGCATTGACTTCACATACATCGAGTGATCAAAATAAATCTTATTTCCAATTGACTAATGGTATGATTAACAATATGTATTTTAAACAAGTTTTCACGATCCGTGTCTGCTCACTGTATTTGTTTCGTTGCGTGTTTGTGCCGAGAATATGCATCACTTGAACTTGACCTTTGAAGTGTCGCTGGCGCAGAAATGCTTTTATATTAAAACGAAATTGTTACAGTTTTTTTCAATCTTGGCTTTTGTAATTCAATATCTTTTTCTCCTCCTTGTTTTTCTCTGGATATTCCGGTTGTTCTCCCTCTGCAAATCGTCAAATCGTGACATACTAAAACTGATGTTCATGTTACAGGGGACGATTCGCGGTACTTTCGTCGTGTACGGATTAACGAAGCACGTCATAGCTTTCCGAACACACACAGTGAGACTTAGAAATTTTGGTTCTTCTCAAAAAATTAAGTGAAGACACCAAGAATCGAACTCGGTACATTCGGCACCAAAGAACTACTACAATGCCAACCCTAACTCTAACCCTAAACCTAACCACTAGACCACGAAGCGAATTCGGTTGGTTGGTCTTATTTCTTAGTCATATTTAAACGATGTATCATCAGCATGTGCTCATAAATATTTATTATAGTTTCATCTATGCTATCGTAGGGTACGACTACTACCTGATTACTCGACATTTGAATTTGAATAGAATTCCACTGACAATTCCCGTACACGACGATACAACCCGATTCGCAACGACGATTTTTCGCGATACGACTCGTAGATTTTTAATACATATGTTACACGAGTCAACTTTTCGCGCAACGTTCGTTCAAAAATCAGCATGTTACACGGGACGATTTTTAGCGATTTCAAAGCCGCCATCTTGTTTGTTGCCATCACCTCGCTTCTATGAGAGTATTGGACTGCATTTTGAGTATGCGTTTAAATACCTTAGCAGATTCCTTGAAGACAATAACAATATGATGTTCAACATGGACCAACCAGATGCAGCACACGTCAACCCTGCCTACGTTAATAACGAGGGACATGACGTCATGTTCTGCACAGGTACGTCATATATCACGTCATCATTACATCTCATAACCACATGTCATTCCCTTGAGTATTATTTCTTTCTTCATCAGTAATGTTTTCCCATCTTAGACCACATGTCATTCCCTTGAGTATTTTATCTTTCTTCATCAGTAATGTTTTCCATCTCAGACCACTTGTCATTCCCTTGAGTATTATTTCTTTCTTCATCAGTAATGTTTTCCCATCTCAGACCACATGTCATTCCCTTGAGTATTATTTCTTTCTTCATCAGTAATGTTTTCCATCTCAGACCACTTGTCATTCCCTTGAGTATTATTTCTTCCTTTACTGTATATGGTTAATTATTCTCATTCTTTTTTTTCTTAAGGGCCGACGTATGAGGCAGCCATATTGCATAACAGACAAGAGTAAGTCAGTCAAAAATCTATTATTAGAATAGAGGCCTTGTACCATCACGTGATGGCAGCCATTTCAGGAGGCACAACAATATAGTCTTTCTCCCCTGGGAAACTGATTTCTTTCTCATGTAAATCAGATTAGACCAGATTCAATTGTTCCTGCCTCTTGTCATGCCTGCCATCACGTGATGGTACAAAACCTCTATTCTCCTTTCCAAAACATTTTTACTAAGGATTCTCAACCCGTCAACCTAACCTAACTATTCTATGCTCTACGAGGTCATCAACAGTTGCTCTAGACCTGTTCCCACCAATACAAAAGACACCACTGTGTTCCTTTATCACAGCTTTATACATTCAGGGTTATCCTCGTATCGGTGTCTAAATATTCACAAATACCAATGGTAAAATAAAGAATGCACAACTTCAACAATATAAACGCTTTGAAATTCTACGGACCTTCACAGGAACACATAAATATTCTACGAAAAATTGAGGCTGACCCTGAGCAACAGAGAAGTGACTAGAATCAATAATATTTCTTGTTCCTCATGATCCTAATAAGCTTGTTTCATTCTGTTTGTTATAGCCCAATAGATATTCCTCGCCTGCCTTTAAAGTCCGAACCACTCACCCCACCCCGTTCAGTAGGATCGGATTCTCCAATGGATGAACGAGGTATGAATAACAATTGTTACTATGACTTCAGAAAATTTTTGGGGGGAGGGGTGAGTAGTCCAAGGGATGTAGGGCAAAAATGGTTAGTAACTGGGTTATGGCGGGGAGGGGGGAGAAGCGCTAAAGAATTTTTTTGAAGGGGGGGGAGGGAAGGGGGCTGATGTTTTTTTACAAGCGAATAAAGTTTCAAAAGACGAGTATTTTTTAGTTAGGCGAATTCCCAGGAGGGGAGAGGGAGAGGTAAGATGCCTTTAAAGGGGGGGAGGGGGTGGGGAGGAGGCAAGAACTCTGAATTTGGAAATCTTTAAAAATGTTTCAAAAAAATGATCGCTTTTCAGGAAGGTGAAAGGAAAGTCCAAAACAAAATCCTTGTAGGGGGAAGGGGTGGATAGACAAGAATCTGAATTTGGAAATCTTTAAAAATGTTTCAAAAAAATGATCACTTTTCAGGAAGGTGAAAGGAAAGTCCAAAACAAAATCCTTGTAGGGTGAGGGGGGTGGATAGACAAAAAAATTACGAGGAGGGGGGAGGGAGGGCACAAAAAAAAAAATCTCAGTTATAACCTTTCTACTGACTTCTCACAAATCCTCCCTGCCTGTTGGTATTTCAGGTCACATGGTCGCAGACTCCACAATAGATACAGCAAAATTCTCAAGTCTTCTTAGTCAGCAACCGTTTCTAAGCAACGGACTGGAAGATCCTTCGAATCCTCCTCCTGTATATCTGGTCCAAAACACAAGATGGTAAATATAGACTTATGACGTCATTGAGTGCATTAACTTCCCCTCCCTACCCACACCTGGTCGACCACCTAATTTCTAAAATGTTTTTGTATTTAAGTCCTGGGTTTTCAATTTCTTGAGTATTATTTTTTTATTTATGAATTAGTACTCAAGAAGATACATTATTAGAGATTTATTAGACTCAAACAAAAAATCATGTTTCCAGAGCGTTTGCAATAGACCTTTTGGTTTGGGTGTAATCTTTTCCTATTTCGGTCGACCCACGTGCGATTCTCTTGAGAATAAGATTCTTTGTTTGAGTTGTATCCATATTCATGTGTCTTCTCATGTGCAACTGTTAAACAAAGAAATGATACTCTAGGGAATGACACGTGGTCTTGAGAATAAGATTCTTTGTTTGAGTTGTATCCATATTTATGTGTCTTCTCATACACAACCGTTAAACAAAGAAATGATACTCAAGGGAATGACACGTGGTCTGAAATGGCTATGTATTAGTGACCTAAAACTTTCAAAAAGTTAGCGCCGTTGAAACATAGAAAAATAAGAAAAAATATTTAAACACCTCGATAACCACCTCCTCTTCTTCTACTCGTATTTTCTTCTCGGTTATGTGCCCATATGTATAGTTTATATTATAACGTATATCTTTTTCATTTTCTTTAACTCCAGTGAACCAGAACCGAGACGAAAAAGACGAAAAACAGAACCAGACATGATGATGAGTGACAGCCCCGTTGGCTTGGCAACCATCAAGAATGAACCTGGTATGGTTGTCTTGACGACGAATTGTTTTACGTATGTTCGGTTGTCTTGACAACGTGTTGTTTTGCTTATATTCAGTTGTCTTGACGACGTGTTGTTTTACGTATGTTCGGTTGTCTTGACAACGCGTTGTTTTTCGTATGTTCGGTTGTCTTGACCACGTGTTATTTTACGTATGTTCGGTTGTCTTGACGACGTGTTGTTTTTCGTATGTTCGTTTGTCTTTATGACGTGTTGTTTTGCTTGTGCCTGGTTGTCTTGGCGACGTATTTATTTGTGCTCAAGCCTCTTGACGTGTTGTATTCATAGCTTCCTGTTGTCTTGACAATGTGTTGTTTTGGTTATCATAGGTTGCCTTGACGACGTATTCATCGATACCGATAGCATAAGCAGCAGTCTTTCCCCTGACGTTTATTCAGGCCAGATTTCACCAGACGCAGATTCCACCTCGTATCAGTGTTTAAAATGGTTAGACTTCAAGAAACCACAATGGAATGACCTGTACGATGAATCCTGCAACATAATGTAAGATCCTAGATTATAAGTTTTACAATAACTTACAAATTTCTCGCACGCTGATTGGTTATTTTTTATCATCAATAAGAGGACAGACAGATAAAGCTGACGTCAACGAGCGCGCGCTCTTTTCGTTGGTTGTTTTCATCACTAAAAATGAGAAGTTTTTATCGTTTTTGTTATTGTAAAAAAAACAAATAGACATCATTTCTTTATGTGTCTGTCCTCTTATTGATGATAAATTTTGCCACCACATTGACAAAGTAGTGTGGATCCATGAGGCGTAATTTGTTAAATATATATATAGAATACTTTATAGAAAGTTCTTTGTACGGGCATATGTTCATGGATTTTTCATTTATGCAGATTCACACTACTTTGACAATGTGATGACGCAATTTATCGTCAACAAGAGACCAGACACATATATAAAAAACTGGTCTTTTTGTTAAATACACTCAACTCTCGTTATTGTAGATACCCAGGGACCGTCCCAGATGTTCGTAATAGCGAGAGTTAATCGCGGTGCTTTCGTGCTGTGTACTCTCATAAAGCACACACCACAACCAATTAGACGATGTTCACGATAGTTTTCTGATAATATCTGTTTTTCAGGCCTACTCTTGATTTTCATGTCGACGCTGACAAAGGATTCAACTTTTCGTTCGCTGATGACGCGTTTGTTTGTCAGAAGAAAAACCATTTCCAGGTAATTATAATGGTTCAAAAATTTTTTCGAATGGTTATGAAAAACTTACAAACTTATTGAATTCTTTAGATTGGGTGTAATCTCTCACATCTCAGACCACGAGTCATTCCCTAGAGTATTATTTCTTTGTTTAACGGTTGCACATGAGAAGACACATGAATACGGATACGACTCAAACAAAGAATCTTATTCTCAAGTAAATGACACGTGGTCTGAAAACATTTCACCCACGCGCTGTAGTTTGATTGGTCAGTTAAGACGTAATACACAATTACTAACGATACTTTCTTCTCAGATCACAGTCACTGTTAAAACGCCCATTACTCCAAAATACATCAAAGTTAAGGTATGAATTACTAGATTAGTTTGTTACGATACGATTTCTGTTGACAAGAACGATGGTAATAAGATCCATGAGATTCATTCAGCTGATTAATACCAAGCAATAGAATACTCTCTGGTTGATAGCACATGACGGGCAGTGTTTGCCTGTCATTGTAGGCTGGTAATGAGATTCATGAGATTCATTCAGCTGATTAATACCAAGCAATAGAATACTCTCTGGTTGATAGCACATGACGGGCAGTGTTTGCCTGTCATTGTAGGCTGGTAATGAGATTCATGAGATTCATTCAGCTGATTAATACCAAGCAATAGAATACTCTCTGGTTGATAGCACATGACGGGCAGTGTTTACCTGTCATTGTAGGCTGGTAATGAGATTCATGAGATTCATTCAGCTGATTGATACCAAGCAATAGAATACTCTCTGGTTGATAGCACATGACGGGCAGTGTTTGCCTGTCATTGTAGTCTGGTAATGAGATTCATTGATTTTCATTTTATTCACAGGACGCTTTCAAACCGATTGAAAAATTTAAATTACACTTATTTGGAGTGAAGGTGAGATTTCCATCTTTTTACCTTTTAGACACTCGATGTTATAAACCAACGATGTCGAGAGCAATTTTAACGTTTGTCGCGATGGCCGAGCGGTTAAGGCGTTTGAATGGGGTCTCCCCGCGCAGGTTCGAATCCTGCTAGCGACGCGAAATTTTTATCGCCAATAATCATTCTCTTGTTTTGTTCCAGTAAATAAGTGCTTTATTATCATACCAAGTGTCAAAGAGAACAAGAAAATCGCGAAGATTCCATGTTTAATCTGATGTTTCGTGAAAGAAAACGTGTGGATGAATTTTGCAAACGCGCGCTCAAATGTGTTGCTTTTTGGGTTCCGGTTTTAATATTTTTTTCAAAATCACGTGACTTCCGGTTTTGTTATTCCCGGTCCACAATATAATATTCCCCTCCCAGAATGGTCTTCAGGAAACAGTCGAATTTCATCACGTTCACGTGACGCACTCTCGACCAATAAAAATTGAGGAAAATTGAACTTTGACACTTGGTATATGATAAAGATATATATTTTTGCTTTGCCAAATATCATATGATATATGTTACTGCAACAGATATCCCAACGAGGTCGCGATGGCCGAGTGGTTAAGGCGTTTGACTAGAAATCAAATGGGGTCTCCCCGCGCAGGTTCGATTCCTGCTTGCGACGCGAAATTTTTATCGCCAATAATCATTCTTTGATATTCATATTTACAGTTTCAATTTTCTTTTTCTATTCGTTTGTTTTGAACGCTAAGTTTGCACACAATTAAGGGTGTGTGACACTAGAGAAAAACGTTCGCTCATGCGTGCATTTCAGCAGGCTTTCTAAGAATTTTGAAGAGTTTGAGTGAGAAAATAAATGTTTGTTTTCTCCAAGTATACAAAAAAGTTCACGAGTATACTTTTGTCAAACCAAGATACTGTATTAACAAACACAATATGAAAGAATTAGCCTTAAGTTTTAAGCATGGACAATACGTTTTGCCATTTTGTGAAGTCCAATTTATCAGGCATGTTTGAAAGTCAAATGTACTAATTTGCATACGGAATCAGAGCATGCGCAGACGGTTTTCACTGGTGTCAGGGTGTGTAAGTCATTTTTCCCCGTTTTGTGAAAATTTTCTCCCATGATTCTTCCGTCGATGATAAAGAACTTCTTTGCCTAAAGCATAAGGTTTTCCTATTTCAAACCACGTTTTATTCTTTTGAGAATAAGATTCTTTGTTTGAGTCGTATCCATGTTCATTTATTTTATTATGTGCAGCCGTTAAACAAACAAATAATTGTCAAAAAGGTTGTAAGTAAGAAGAAAATGTTAGTTTATTGTGCAACCAACAGATTGTTAAACTAAATTTAAATATAAAACATTTCAAAGAAAATGTAATCGTTACGAGCAGGGTTCGAACCTGCGCGGGAAAATCCTATTGAATTTCAAGTCCAACGCCTTAACCACTCGGCCATCGCAACTACTCGTTATTAACCTTCGTCCCAAGCAACTTTATTACTTACATCAGTATCGTTTTTGGGAATTCGTATTTTTGGTAGTAAGTTCATGCTCTAGAATTAATCGAACGACAATAGAAGACAAGACGATGCATACTATTCTTCGATTGCACGTCACGTCATCGCGGCCATGTTTGGCGCCATTTAACAAAAGATTTCTCATTAGCATCCATTGTTAACGGTACCACAATGATCGCCATGTTTTTGTCTTTTGACTCTCTTGGGAATGCTTGCAAGCCATCAATATAAAACAATACAATACTATACAATATATGCATTGTATTCCTCTACAAAAAGAACTTAATGCCGATTTTTTTTCATAGTTGTATACACCTAATGGAAAAAACGTAGTCGGGTTCGAGAAGGTCATATCAAAGCAAGAACGAAAAGGATTTTTGGTACTCCGAATGGTATTATATTTGCATATAGACATGTAAAAATGCACAGTAGAGCAAAGTCGGTCGACCTAGATTAACAACATGCCAAAGTCATGATGCATAAAATGTGCACAGGAAGGGAAAACTGCAATACGCATGAAATTAGCATAATTGTTTGTCTTCCCATGCTCCCCTTCGGTCATAGCTTTGATGATATAACCTTTTTTTTGAACACGACAACGTTTTTTCAATTAGGTGTATACAGTTTGAAGAAGATATAACTAGCTAAAAACTAGTGTGACCTGCGTCGGTGTTTCTAATGAAACAGTAATGATGAAAAGGTAAATTATACACCGTGAAAAGATGAAAAAACTTACTGACGTTTCGCACGCTAGTCCTTCGTCGGAGTAAAAGACAAGAGACTAGCGTGGGAAACGTCAGTAAGTTTTTTCATATTTTTCACGGTGTATAATTTACCTTTTCATCATTACTGTATACAGTTTGGTCGCTTAATTATTGGGTTCGGTAAGCTTTCACAAGAGAGTCAAATGACAAAGACATGGCGGCCATGGTAATAACTATAGAAGCTAATGAGGAATCTTTTGTTAAATACCGCCAATATAGCCGCGATGACGTAACGTTCCATACATGCATCAAGGTTTCCGCGCTACTGCTCTACAGCGCATGCTCAATTAATTGGAATTAGCTTAACGCTACTTGCTCTTGAATATTTATTGGAAATTGTGCTTGATAAGAAAAATACAATCAAAATATAGTAATTTTCAGCTGAATGTTTATTGAAATTATGCGAAAATATTTTTGAATTGTAAAGGAATTGACAAGATGTCCGTAGAGTATAGAAATTATGTTTGACTACAATTATACAACAATAGAGATGTTTGATATTTCTTCAGCGTGGTCGAGATGGCCGAGCGGTTAAGGCGTTTGACTAGAAATCAAATGGGGTCTCCCCGCGCAGGTTCGAATCCTGCTCGCGACGTTTATATATCTTTTGCTTGCCCAAACGTTATATTACACATTACTGTGCCAGATATTTTTTATAAGTTTATTTTGAGTAATGATTGCGTTCGCTCGGGCTTCGCGTGATAAAGTTCGAGACAAGTACAAAAGTATTTTATTTAACCCGAGAAAAAATGGTATGCATAATAATTAGAAGTAGGCTCTAAACGCATTTTTGATTCGAACGACTGCGTTCGCTTGAAGATCGTTCGTGAAAATTTAAGACCAGAACTTTGAAAGAAATTTTGTTTTTTAAATAGCTTGGTTGAATAAAGACGATGCAAGGCGCAAGGGGATATTCAAAGAGGTCGCGATGGCCGAGCGGTTAAGGCTTTTGACTAGAAATCAAATGGGGTCTCCCCGCGCAGGTTCGAATCCTGCTCGGCGACGCGAAATTTTTATCGCCAATAATCATTCTTTTGATATTTATACAAAGATGCAAGGCGCAAGGGGATATTCCAAAGAGGTCGCGATGGCCGAGTGGTTAAGGCGTTTGACTAGAAATCAAATGGGGTCTCCCCGCGCAGGTTCGAATCCTGCTTGCGACGTATATATATATTTTTTTGCTTTCCCATATGTTATATTTTTGCTTTCCCATTCGTTATATTATACACATTACTGTGCCAGATATCTTTTGTGAGTTTATTTTGAGGGATGCAAGACGCAAGGGGTTATGTCTCACGGTTTTGTCACGATTCGGTTTCTCGCTTTGTTCGGAGACTTTTCGGAGGTGCAAACCTGCGGTTTTTCAACTCCGTGCATGCGCCTTAAAGCTCAAAGGACAATTAGTAGTTCAGGTAACTAACTTTGTTTTGGATTCTAGGTGGAATCTGTCAACTCTACGATAAAAGTTGAGCAATCTCAAGCCGATCGAAGCAAAAGACCTTACGATCCTGCTATGTAAGTTGTTTCTCAAGGATAGAAGATTCCGTTAGGACTCTTTCGAAGTTATACAGCCATTTCAAAAAAGATTGAATACTGAATACTTCATACTGAATAAATAGTGCATTCCAAGACCAAAGGGCACATACTGAAACCTTTGTCCGTGACAAAAGAAGCATATCTCGGAGGTGGGCTATTGCGTGTGTATACAATACCGCTGTGTTCCTTAATCACAGACTCATTTACTCAGGGTTAGTCTCGTATCAGTGTCTAATATTCACAAATACCAACGGTAAAGTAAAGAATGCACAACTTCAACAATACGAACTTTTTGAAATTCCACGGACCTTCACTGGAACACATGAATATTCTTCAAAAAATTGAGGCTGACGACACTGAGCAACAGAGAACATGAACCTGGAGTATTGACTTTGTTCTCTGAATTTTTTTCTTTTTTGGTTGTTTTTTTTAGCATTCCTGTGTCTAGTAAAGATGTGTCAAGAATAACAATAGGAAGACTACATTTTAGGTAAAAAATACTAATTCTTCTTTTTAAAAAACTTTAAGTTTATAGAGAAGGTTTGTCCTGTTTGTTCTCTTGTTTTGCTTCGTTTTTTGTTTGTTTGTTGTTTATCTCTTGATTGCTCATATTGTTTTGTACTCTGCTTGGTTGGATGGTTGATTGGTGGATTGGTGGGTTGGTGACAGGGCAGAAAAACGACAAGGCCGCTACTTTCACGATTTTTTTTATTTAACTGAGTTTAATCCTCCAAATTTTTAAGCGTTTCATTTGTGTCACTACTGCTACGAAACTTGTGACGAAATTTTATCGAATTCAAAGAGTAAATCTACTTAGTATTCACGAAAATGTCAGGTTTTCTGCTGATCAAAATATCACTTCTCCCAAAGTACACGGCTTTATATCTAAAATACGCATTCAATAAATTCTGTTCGCATTTGAAATCTTGCTATTTGGCTCCAAAAGAACGTGTTTACAAAATACTGAGCTCAAATACGTAAAGCTGTCCTTATGGCGAAAGGCCAAAAATCGTTTTTCTGCCCTGTCTGGGTTGAGGGATTGGTCGTTCGGTGGGTGGGTGGGTTGATGAGTTATTGGGTTGATTTTATTGTTGAGGGTCGGTTGGTTGTAATTTTGTTTGCTGGTTTTTCGAGTTTGCTTTTTTTCTATCATTTTTTGTTTGTCAAAGCTTCGCCCTTTCTCTAACAAATTTTACCAACATATACATATTGCAAAAAAAAAAAAAAAAGAAAAAATTTTTTTTTGACATTTCCAGCGAAACCACTTCAAACAACATGAGAAAAAAGGGAAAACCAAATCCTGATCAAAGGTATGTCTAAGTATTCATTGTGTATTTGATAAAAAAGAAGAAGTAGGGATACTGGCCCCCTCCCTCTGGAGAACGCCCATGACACCCCTCCCCCTCCCCCCCTCCCACACCCCTACACCCCTGAACACCCTCCACCTCCAAAGCACAGGACCGAGAGAACCAACTATCAACTCTACTGACGTTTGATAGCGAGTTCGGAGATCGAAGCCATGACCACAGCGGTGAGAGCCGGCGTACCCACGGTAGTTCACGACACCTGATTACCCCCCCCCCCCCCACTTCAAACGATACTCCACGATTCCTATCATTTTCAGGTGATCTCGGGGATCGCGCGCAAAGGATTGTTGTAGTTGATCAGGCGGTCCTAGTTTCAGTTGTTTATCGG